>NC_134363.1:37120782-37177692 GCF_048569485.1 Anomaloglossus baeobatrachus | reverse complement strand
TCTTCCCCCCCCCTCCTCTCCCTCCTCCCTCTCCTCTCCCTCCTCCCTCTCCTCTCTCCCTCCTCCCTCTCCTCTCTCCCTCCTCCCTCTCCTCTCCCCCTCCTCCCTCTCCCTCTCCCCCTCCTCCCTCTCCTCTCCCCCTCCTCCCTCTCCTCTCCCCCTCCTCCCTCTCCTCTCTCCTCCCTCTCCTCTCTCCCTCCTCCCTCTGCTCTCTCCCTCCTCCCTCTGCTCTCTCCCTCCTCCCTCTCCTCTCTCCCTCCTCCCTCTCCTCTCTCCCTCCTCCCTCTCCTCTCTCCCTCCTCCCTCTCCCCTCTCCCTCCTCCCTCTCCCCTCTCCCTCCTCCTTCTCCCCTCTCTCCCTTCTCCCTCCCCCTTTCCCCTCTCCCTCCTCCCTCCCTCCCCCTTTTCCCCCTCCCCTTCCCTCCCCACTATAGCCATCATTTGCATGCATCATTCCTTCAGTGTTCATTGCTCAAGCTGGCCGGCTCCAGAGCACTGATTGCACACTGTGCAGCTAAGAGCTCTCCTCATCTAGTAAACTGGCCACTTCTGATGCGCCCCAGTGGTGGTCGGTGAGTAAATCGCAGACTTGCTTGTTTTTTCCAAGCACTGTACAATTGTAACCACTTTACCTCGGATGTGAGTACTCGCCTGACTTGTGAGTCCTGGTACAAAAAACCCCCTTGTATTTCCAGTTAAATAACAATTTTGCAACATATTTTCTTTGGACTCTGCACTGCTCCTCTACTATTCCTCCTGGAAATGGATGCAGAATTATCTCCTTTCTACATAAAAAAAAAAATCCAGCAAAAATCAGTTAACAGCGGACAAAAAAAAGTTGTGTTTTCAGAACTTTTTTTCCCAACGGATCTGTTTTAATGGATGATTACTGGACATGTGAACTAAGTGTTAGGCCCTGTGCACACAGTGCGTTTTTAGCGCATTTTTTAAGTGTCACAAAACTGCAAGCGAATCCATGTGCCGAAAAATGAATGATAATCCTGAAGTGTTGTGCACATGTTGCTTTTTTTTTCTCATGCAGATTTGGTGCAGGAATAAACTGCAACATGTCAGTTTTTTCGGTGTTTTTGCAAGTTTGCATGAAAAAAAAACGCCGAAAATGCAGCAAAAAATGCGTGTGCCGATGTGGTGCAAAAAGTTTTGTCTATAGCCTAGGGCGTATTGTGGAATATAATAATCCAGAAACTCCTGTAACTTGATAGTTGTTCTTCGCTCAGAACTGAAGGAATAAACAAACAGAGAAACATGAGACTCCTGTGACTTTCTATGGTGTAATTTTAAAGTGGTTTATCATCCAATAATTCAGAATATTTGATAATCCGGCACTCATCAGATCCACTGGGGCGGTGAGCGATGACATACCTTGATTTTAATGTATAGATAAGTCCAGCAGAATAAGCTTTGTTATACAGTGTGTCCACCCATATCCTGTCCTCCACCATTAACTTGGGAACGGCGGCAGCTATAGGCATAGAAGTGGTGTCTAGGTATAGTAAAGTAGCTATGCCCTACGCATAGAAGCCACCTATAGCGCCACCTGGTGGAAAACAACGGAGTTAGCATTTTTATCTCGAAAACGGAACGAGATAGAGAAAAAAAGTGAATGACAAAGTTGTAGGGCATCATGTATTCAATACGAATCGACACCTTGCATACAGAAATGCTATGATATGAAACCCATGACCCCCCCAAAACACTGAATGCTGGTTACGCATATGGCGCTCATTTAAGTTTGATGCGCAAAGTGTCCCCCGTCAGCTGCAATACACATCTGGACTCTGCACAGCATACTGTATCTTGCTGCACGCTGTGCAATATGGTAGGTGACACGTTTGCACAAGCATCTGTGATACGTGGTCGTAGGTCCTGCAATGTTGGTGGAGGGGTCGCATACACCTGCTGTGTGATGTGACCTCACAGAAAGAAGTCCAATGGGGTCAGGTGAGCGTGGAGGCCACTCCCTGCAGCCACCATACCCAATGACTTGTAGGAAGGTCTCCATGAGGTATCGCTTCACGTCCGCAGCCTTGTGAGTTTTATACGTTCTAATCATAGCATTTCTGTATGCAAGGTGTCAATTCGTATTGAATTGATGATGTCCTACAACTTTGTAATTCACTTTTTTTTCTCTATCTCGTTCCGTTTTCGAGATAAAAATGCTATCTCTGTTGTTTTCCACTAGGTGGCGCTATAGGTGGTTTCATTGCGTAGCACATGGCTACTTTACTATACCTAGACACCACTTCTATGCCTATAGCTGCCGCCGTTCTCAAGTTAATGGCGGTGGACAGGATATGGGTGGACACACTGTATAGAGAGAAAAAATGTAAAGGCCAAAAAGTCCTAAGAGCAGCTGATCCTAAATTCCACTAAATGCAAAAAAGTCCAAGAAGAGATCGAGCAGCAAAAAAAAAGGCTTTTTCTTTTATCCCATTACTTTAAAATCGTTGCAAGAAATGGAAATCAACCAATAGAAATCCACCATTGTAGTGGTTCACGCGTTTCAAGGCGACATGCCTCTTAATCATAACTTCTCAAGCTGCATGCCCACAATCAGGATTAGCGGTGTTTCCTGGTGTCCAAAATATTGTTATACAGCACAAGCACAGTGGATGGTATATATAGAAATCTCCTGCACACTTTGCTTCTTTTGGACGCAACATAAATTGACCTACGGTTCAACTTCTCGAGCTGCAGCATGTGCATTTATGCATGTGGACACATGAGTTTTCTCGGCGGGGACTAGACAGCAAAAATCCGCTGCGTCCAGAACCCTGATCGTGGGTATGGGCAGCTGTGGTCTCCTACAGAGAACACTAGCGTCCCTGCAAGAGAAGACACGCTGCATCCAGATCCTTGATCATGGGCATAGACGCTAGACTCTTAACTCTACTGTGAAGAACACTTGGATTTCCGCAAGAGAAGACACACTACGTCCAGAACCCTGATCATGGGCACGCACACCGCACTACCCTGCGGAGAACACATGTGACTCCACAAGAGAAGTCATGCTCTGTCCAGAACCCTGATCATGGGCATGGACGCTGCACTGTGAAGAACACTCGTGTCTCCTAAAGAGAAGACACTCTGCGTCTAGATCGCTGATTGTGGGCATGGATGCTGCACTCTTCTGCGAAAAACACTAGTGTCTCTACAAGAGAAGACACGCTGCATCCAGAACCTTTATCGTGTCCACTCTACTGTAGAGAACACTTGGATCTCCGCAAGAGAAGACACGATGCATCCAGAACCCTGATCGTGTCAACTGTACTGTGAAGAACACTTGGATCTCCGCAAGAGAAGACACGCTGCATCCAGAACCCTGATCGTGTCAACTGTACTATGAAGAACACTTGGATATACGCAAGAGAAGACACGCTGCATCCAGAACCCTGATCGTGTCAATTCTACTATGAAGAACACTTGGATATACGCAAGAGAAGACACGCTGCGTCCAGAACCCTGATCGTGTCAACTGTACTGTGAAGAACACTTGGATCTCCGCAAGAGAAGACACGCTGCGCCCAGAACCCTGATCGTGTCAACTCTACTATGAAGAACACTTGGATCTCCGCAAGAGAAGACACGCTGCGTCCAGAACCCTGATCGTGTCAACTGTACTATGAAGAACACTTGGATATACGCAAGAGAAGACACGCTGCATCCAGAACCCTGATCGTGTCAATTCTACTATGAAGAACACTTGGATATACGCAAGAGAAGACACGCTGCGTCCAGAACCCTGATCGTGTCAACTGTACTGTGAAGAACACTTGGATCTCCGCAAGAGAAGACACGCTGCGCCCAGAACCCTGATCGTGTCAACTCTACTATGAAGAACACTTGGATCTCCGCAAGAGAAGACACGCTGCGTCCAGAACCCTGATCGTGTCAACTGTACTGTGAAGAACACTTGGATATACGCAAGAGAAGACACGCTGCGCCCAGAACCCTGATTGTGTCAACTCTACTATGAAGAACACTTGGATCTCCGCAAGAGAAGACACGCTGCGTCCAGAACCCTGATTGTGTCAACTCTACTATGAAGAACACTTGGATCTCCGCAAGAGAAGACACGCTGCATCCAGCACCCTAGTCGTGTCCACTCTACTGTGAAGAACACTTGGATCTCCGCAAGAGAAGACACGCTGGGTCCAGAACCTTGATCGTGTCAACTCTACTGTGAAGAACACTTGCATTTCCGCAAGAGAAGACACGCTGCGTCCAGAACCCTGATCGTGTCAACTGTACTGTGAAGAACACTTGGATATACGCAAGAGAAGACACGCTGCGCCCAGAACCCTGATTGTGTCAACTCTACTATGAAGAACACTTGGATCTCCGCAAGAGAAGACACGCTGCGTCCAGAACCCTGATTGTGTCAACTCTACTATGAAGAACACTTGGATCTCCGCAAGAGAAGACACGCTGCATCCAGCACCCTAGTCGTGTCCACTCTACTGTGAAGAACACTTGGATCTCCGCAAGAGAAGACACGCTGGGTCCAGAACCTTGATCGTGTCAACTCTACTGTGAAGAACACTTGCATTTCCGCAAGAGAAGACACACTACGTCCAGAACCCTGATCATGTTAACTCTACTGTAAAGAACACTTGGATCTCTGCAAGAGAAGACACGCTGCATCCAGAACCCTGATCGTGTCAACTGTACTATGAAGAACACTTGGATCTCCGCAAGAGAAGACACGCTGCATCCAGCACCCTAGTCATGTCCACTCTACTGTGAAGAACACTTGGATCTCCGCAAGAGAAGACACGTTGCGTCCAGAACCCTGATCGTGTCCACTCTACTGTTAAGAACACTTGTGTCTATGCAAGAGAAGACACACTGCGTCCAAAACCCTGATCATGTCAACTCTACTGTGAAGAACACTTGCGTGTCCGGATCGTGGGCACGGACCCCTTATGAGTTAGAAGCCTGCAGCCTTGAAACGCGTAAACTGCTACCATGGTGGATTAATATGTCTATCAGTTTCCGTTTTTGTAATGATTTTTAAAGAAAAGGAAAAAAAGAAAAGGTTTTTTTGTGCGGAATTTCTTCTTAGACTTTAAAGACAAAAACAATACAACTATTTGCTACACGTTTTACGTTTGTTTTTTTTTCTTTTGTTTCCTGTTTTTTTTTATTAACCATGTGGTCTCTGTATGGTAAACATGTATATAAACCATCTGCCCATCCTTTTCACTTAGTGTGACGTCACCGGCACAGTACAGAGGGGGCTCGGATCCCTCATGGCGGTTTCTTGGGGATTGTTTGTGACCTGTGGACCCTGAAGATTTAGTCCTTTCATACTGAACATTTGCATGTAAATCAGCATTCAGCACAGGACACCAAGTAACAGTGCTGAATTTGGAAATCCTTGTGTTCCTTCCCCATTAGCACCTCCCTGATATTGGACAGCCCCATACAGCCCAGCCATGTGACAAAGAGCTGTACAGAGAATTGGAGGAGAAGGCACAGAGACGTGTGGGAGGAAAGATCTGTATATCTAGTGTATAGCTAGTAAAATCCAAGATGTCATAAAGCCAAATCCTCCGGCAGCGAGGGTCGGATCGTCACCAGGATCTGGGGGATCGCAGGATGCCAGGATCTGGCTGATCAGGAGACCTGCTGCGTATTTGTTACATTGGTGTGTTTACAGATTGGATACAATGTATCTCCAGATTCATCACTTCAGTCCTTGGGTTCTGCTCTCAGGTAAGAGATGATGTCCGAGCCTTGATACATTATGTGATATATATTTTACTGTCCGGGTCATTCATTATTTTGGAATTCCGCCGCCGTATTTTCTTTTGCGTATTATGAACGCCCGATCGCGAATATCCTATCGATGTTAATTGATACATTAGCCTTATTATTTGCAGATATGTTGCCACTTGTGAGGCCTGTGTTAGATGGCTGTGGTACGTATGGCTGTAAAACATGGAGCCCTTCCTTCCCTGTGAGCATGGAGAACATCACTTAGGGTTTGTTTTACCTCCCTGCTTATATAGCGCCTGCATATTCCACAGCGCAGTACAGAGACTGTCGCCTTTTACCATCAGTCCTTGTCCTAATTTCTCCAAGTTTGACCCCAACAGATCCAATTTCGTAAGAAATGTATGTCATATGATTTTACGTGGAAGCTGTAAACTTGCATACATGCATGACGGCAGATTTGGACCCAAGGCCTCATGGCCACGAAGTAAATTACTAATGTCCACTAAGGTCATATGGGGATTTCAGTTTGGGGGCGTAAATAACATTAAGGCTACGTTCAGACTGAGTTTGTCCCCAACAGTGGGCACATTTGGGGTGGATGACCAGACAACCATCCACCGCCCAGTGCACCTAGCCTAAATAGCAGTTGATGGTGCCCAGACAACTGTGCACTGGATCCACCATCCGGTGCACCTAGCCTAAACAGCAGTTGACGATGCCCAGACAACTGTCCACCATCCGGTGCACCTAGCCTAAGCTGCACTTGACGATTTCCAGACAACCATCCACTGTCCTGTGCAGCTAGCCTAAACAGCAGTTGATGATGCATAGACAACTGTGCACTGGATCCACCATCCGGTGCACCTAGCCTAAACAGCAGTTGACGATGCCCAGACAACCATCCACTGTCCTGTGCACCTAGGCTAAACAGCAGTTGATGATGCCCTGACAACTGTCCACCTAGCCTAAACGGCAGTTGACGATGCCCAGACAACTGTTCACCATCCGGTGCACCTAGCCTAAACAGTAGTTGATGATGACCAGACAACTGTTCACCATCCGGTTCACCTAGCCTAAACAGCAGTTGACAATGCCCAGACAACTGTTCACCGTCCTGTGCACCTAGCCTAAACAGCAGTTGACGATGCCCAGACAACTGTTCACCGTCCTGTGCACCTAGCCTAAACAGCAGTTGACGATGCCCAGACAACTGTCCACCTAGCCTAAACAGCAGTTGACGATGCCCAGACCACTATACACCGTCCTGTGCACCTAGCCTAAACAGCTAACTAGCCTTCCTACATTTGTATATAGACTAGTTAGGCCTATACCAGTATGATTTGCCCATGCGATAAAAGCAGAAATTCATATTTCCAAGCCAGAGTAGTGGTGGAGCACAATGACGACCTACTGTGCCCCCGTCATGGAGATTTCCATCTGATCACAATTCACACCCTCTAATAACCACCATTTATAGAAACAGGCTTGGAAGATTTTTTTTCTTTTCCAGATCATATGATCAGATTTCTGTATGTTACCCAGACTTCTCTATTTTTTTATCTTGAAAAGTGTGACATCTACTGTAGGACACCAAAAGTGAGTCATTTCCAATCTGGTAATGCATGAACTGGCAGCAGAATCTCAACAGATGTCTGCCATCTTTGGCCTTCTAGTTAAAAGCTGAGACAGTGTAGGCATGTAGAAATATCTGTAAAATGATCTTCTGCTTGTGAATACGCCCTACGGGAAGGCTGTCATTTGTGGTTTTATACAAAGAAGGGATTACCAGGGTTTCTTCCGTGTTCTAAAAGAGGTTGACCACTACTTTAACATTGATGATGTATCTTTAGGATAGGTCATCAATATCTGATTGGTCAGGATCTAACACCCGGAACTCCACTGATCAGCTGTTCACCGTGTCGGCGGGGGCCATAAATGCTCAGTTCTGGAGCTGCCCTGCCTTCTGATGGTTGTACCCTTTTGCATCCCCCTATCTGCCTAAAATCAACAGGAAGCGGATGGGCACTCCCACCAATCAGCTCTTTCCAGTATCGCTGGCTGATGGAAAAGCTCAGTTCTGGAACTGCCCGTCAACTGAAAGTGGCCAACACTAGTTGACGGGACAGCTCCGGAACTGAGAATCTCCGGCCGCCACCGGTACCGGAAAGAGCTTATCGGTGGGGATGCTGGGTGTCGGACCCCGGCCGATCAGACATTGATGACCTGTCCTAAAGGCCACTGTACACGCTTCAATCTCGCTAGCGCTATAGTGCTTACATGATAGGCGAACCCGAACTGTAAAGTTCAAGGTCCATACAGGATACCTGGTATCCATGCACGGACCCTGAATAAGGACTTCCCAGGTACGTACGTGTTACTATTCCGGTTTGGCCACCCAGATAAGTAAAAAAAAATAAAGGAAAAAGAAAATGTGGAATACAGCAGGATTGTTATACTTACTGACCTTCCTAGTGGCTGTAACACCGCTTCCAGGTCCGATCATTAGATCTCATGCATATTCACTGCTTCCCCCGCCCACTGTCAGTCCTGGGATCTGTGATTGGTTGCAGTCAGACCATGCACCCACCCTGTGTGACAGTGTGTGTTTGGTTGAAATCACACAAGCTGTCTGAGTCCCTATAGTGTTGTAAAACTAAATAAATAATAAAAAATGTGCATGGGGTCCACCCCATATTGTGATACCCAGCACAGATAAAGCATACGGCTATAGCCTGCAGCCTCAAGCTGTGTGCTTACTTTGTCTGTGTATTAAAATAGGAGGGACCCTATGCAGCTTTTTTTTTTTTTTAATCATTTAAGTAAATAATAATAATAAATGATAAAGCTCGACAGTTGGGGGCTAGTATTCTCAGACTGGGAAGACCCATGGTTATTGGGCCCCCGCATCCTAAAAGTAGCAGTATGCAGCTGCCCAGAGTTGTCACATCCTTAAGACGCGACAATCCCAGGACTTTATCCGAGTCATCCCGATTGCCCTGGTGCAGTGGCCATCAGGGTAATATAAGGGGTTAACTGGTTCAAGTCCAGTCCCAAAGCGGATTTTTTTTTTTTTTTTTCAGTCCTGCCGAACCCGATGAACTCGAACATCTGTGAGTTCACCCATCTCTACTTACAAGCTCTTTCAGATACACCTTGTAAGCACTTCTCTGAAGTTGGCAGAGATCTCTGGAGTGCAGTCTTAGCTCTGATCCGGCCAGCTTCAGTGACCGTGCACTCCTCCGATGCTGCAGCGGGAGTGCTGGCTCATATAGAAGCTTCAGGGAGCACAAAGCAGCGATGCTGCTGGCCTGATCTGTCAATCAGTTGTGTTGCCTTGCCCCCCAGCAATTAGTAAGACAGGAGGGAGGAGTGCAGTACACTATGAAGATGAAAGTAAACTCTTAGCTGCTTTTTCTACATCATTCTTGCCGAAGAGAAGGCAGAATGTGCCACACTGCCTGATATTTGAAATTGCTTCTTTATATTTCGTTATTTACTTTGCTCTATTCTGTTTAATACTTGCATACCAGCTTTTCAGAATTGATTCTAGATTTTTTGCAAATAAGTTCCAAAACCCATATTGACCGATCACTTCAGTTACCAGTGCAGGGACAACCTCAAAATCGGTGTCAGCCATAACTACCACTATTATTGTTGGAGTATACAACAGCTACAGGCTTATGTAGGGTTATTGTGTTGAGCAGATAGCACTATGGTAGTTCCAGCTTTGTTGGCACATGAGTAGTTCCTCTTTAGACTGCAGTCTATAACCTGTTAGGTCTGATTGCGTCACTTCTTTCCTGTAACCTTCCTTTTTGTGATGATGAAAATAGTGGTTGCTGTAAGTGCCGATTAATATAGTTCATTCTCTTGCAATGTCTGAGCGCTGATCATTCTGCTGAAAGCTGAAATCTGCATCAGTTATTAGTTCTACCCAATGAGTTCCCCTATTACATGGTATCAGACAGATTGCTCTTATCAGAAAATGCCTCTCTTACACGTTCGTCAAAACTTTAGTCCAAAAGTGCTCCGTAACTGCCGGTCTGAGCCCCCCCCCCTCCAAAAAAAAAAAGAAAACAGCAGGACTCTTTATCAAGGAAAGTAGACAGCCCCAAGAGAAAGTAGACAGCAACCCCCTCCCAAAAAATTGCACTCACCAGACCCCAAACAATTAGTTGGCAAGTGTCAATGGTGGATGGGCTCTCACACAGAGATCTGCGTCACTGACAGATCCCTCGCTGTTCCAGCTCCATTGCACTGCAGCTCTCACCCACAGATCAGGTACCAGTATCACTCTGCGCAACTGATACTGCCTCCAGTCACCAGGGGGAGCCAACTGCTGTAAAACACAGGGGGACCTGACAGCAACGCAGATCTGTATGTGAGAGCCCATTTACTTGCAACTTTAATTGTTTGTGGTCTGGTAAGTGCGATTCTTTTATGGGGGTAAACTTAGCAGTACATAGAGAATAAAGGCCGCTTTACACGCTGCGATATCGGTACCGATATCGCTAGTGTGGGTACCCGCCCCCATCTGTTGTGCCACACGGGCAAATCGCTGCCCGTGCCGCACAACATCGCCCAGACCCGTCACACTACTTACCTGCCCGGCGACGTCGCTGTGACCGGCGAACCGCCTCCTTTCTAATGGGGCGGTCTGTGCGGCGTCACAGCGACGTCACAGCTGCGTCACTGAACTTCTGCCCAATAGAAGCGGAGGGGCAGAGATGAGCGGGACGTAACAACCCGCCCACCTCCTTCCTTCTGCATAGCGGCCGGGAGGCAGGTAAGGAGAGCTTCCTCATTCCTGCGGTGTCACACGGAGCGATGTGTGCTGCCGCAGGAACGAGGAACAACCTCGTTACTGCTGCAGTAACGATTTTTGAGAATAGACCCCCATGTCACCAATGAGCGATTTTGCACGATTTTGCAACGATACAAAATCGCTCATAGGTGTCACACGCAACGGCATCGCTAATGCGGCCGGATGTGCGTCACCAATTCCGTGACCCCAACGAGTTCGCATTAGCGATGTCGTAGCGTGTAAAGCCCCCTTAAGTGTAAGTAGGTAATTTAATCCTTTTGTATACAGTGTGTCCACCCATATCCTGACCACCACAATTAACTTGAGAACGGCAGCAGTTATAGGCATAGAAGTGGTGTCTAGGTATAGTAAAGCAGCCATCCGCTATGCAATGAAACTACATATAGCGCCACCTGGTGGAAAACCACGGAGTTAGCATATTTATCTCGACAACGGAACGAGACACAGAAAAAAAGTGAATTACAAAGTTGCAGGGTATCATCAATTCAATGCAAATTGACACCTTGCATACAGAAATGCTATGATTAGAATTGTGTAAAACTCACAAGGCTGCGGATGTGAAGCCTTGTGAGTATAGGTGGTTTAATCGCATAGCGCATGGCTACTTTACTATACCTAGACACCACTTCTATGCCTATAGCTGCCGCTGTTCTTAAGTTAATGGCGGTGGACGGGATATGGGTGGACACACTGTATATGGTCTGTACCCACCACTATAACAATGGTTCTACACCATGACAATAGCAGATCAGATAAGAAAATGTGCATCGGAATCAGTAAGGCCTCTTTCACACATCAGGTTTTTTTGCATCAGTCACGAGAGAGAGAGACTTTTATGGCCAGGAAGGAATTTACGCATCTGAGCATGCTCAGTTACTAAAACATGGATCAGTCGCTGGAATCCGTCATTTGATGGATTGCAACGGATCCTGCACCCATAAGCTTCCATTATAAAAAATGACGGACGCAGACAGATCCGTCGCCGACCGTTTTTTTGACGTACACAAACGTTCATGTGGACATCAGCAGGACAAACACTTTTCGACGGATCTGTCGCACGATAGATGAAACGCAAGGCCATCCGTTGCAATCCATCGCTAATACAACTCAATGAGAAAAAAAATGGATCCAGCACTGGATCCATTTTTTTCCCAAAACGATGGATTGTGACTGATAGTAAAAAACTGATGTGTGAAAGAGGTCTTAAGGAGGCTTTACACGCAGCGATATCGCTAGCGAGTGTACCCGCCCCTGTGTTTTGTGCATCACGGGAAAATCGCTGCCCACGGCGCACAATATCGTTAGGAGCCGTCACACGGACTTACCTGCATAGCGACGTCGCTGTGGCCGGCGATCTGCCTCCTTTCTAAAGGAGAGCACAAGAGAGAGGTGTTCAATGCCGCGCCAATAGATCACTTCAGAAGATGTTCAGATCAGTGTCACTTTATTGTCATTCAGGTCGACGCGTTTCTGGGGCATCTGCCCCCTTCATCAGGACCACCAGAAAAAGAAATAACATCCAATCTGTCCAGTTCAGACAGTGTATACAATATATAGACACAGTGACGTCATAGGAACATCCCTCAAGAAAAAAAACGAGCGGGAAAGGATGCCACGTTGCAGGCTGTGACATCCTAAAAACACTTAACATAAAAAATACAAAGATTCATCCACATTTGACATATATTAGTAGATAGCGAACATATATTTCCTTATAAAAAGGACACAAACTATTTTTCATATTTGTGCAGAAAAGAAAAAAATAAATAATAAAATAAAGGAACAATCATAGAAAGTGTGTAAAAAACATTTGCCTTCAATTGTGAGAGTGAAGTATATGTGCGTGTATACCAGTGAATATCATACTTGTCCCATGCACCGGACAAGTCAGCGATCTCCCACAGAAGGGAGAAGAACCCTCGACCTCATATGTGTATTTCACATCATATATATTAAAGACACGGCATTATAACCTGCCGCCACCAGTGCTTCTACATCTTTCACCCAAAAACATGAAAATACAAGTGCTGTGTAACTAGAGAAGAATTGAAGCATTATGAAGAACCGCTTCTGATCTGTGAACTCAGACCGCAGTTCAACCAAGGACAAGACCGTGGGAAAAAAAGCAAAAGAGCATGCGCCGGAGCCCAGTTCAGATAATGAGCCGGCACAAGTTCACGAGAGGGCAAGAGCGTGGGAACCAACACCATTACGCATGCTCGGCCACTATCAGTCTCAGTGACACCGCACCAACCTATTAAACCCGTATAACCTTAGCTCTTTGAGCAGACCGTGAAGATAATCATGATCACGCAATGATCAGACTGAAGTTGAGATAACCGCCACACTCCCAATAGTGATTTAAACACACACCGCCGATGACACGGCATGTCTCAGAGCCACCCGTGTGGGATGAACAGATAGAATTAAACATTTCAAACCTAGCCTTAAATAAATATATAAATGGACAGGGCATTAACCAACCCTTATTCAAACCTTAAAATGCAGATACGGGGAAGGTACATGCACACAAAATACAAAAACAGTAACCCACCACAAACATAAATATGTGAAGAAGCCGCTCATAAGTATATATACTTGGGGACAGAGAGACACGATCAGTAGTATAACCATAGCGACTAAACATTATTTCTCCCCCAGAAAAGTAAAGGATCGGTCCCCAAAAAAAGCACCAAATCCAGCAGCATCTTAAAGCCCATGTGATATTAAAAACCTGTCAAAACGGACCAACCATATGTAAAAATAAATATATATATATAAATATAATTATCTATACACACATATACAAGGGGTAGGTCTGGTGACCTGATTAAAACTCGTAACACATAAAAAACATAAAAAATAACCTATTATAGCGATAAAACCAGCATAAAAATGTACACAATAAAATATTAAAAATATATATATGAATATAATCAATGAAACAAATCAGTGACCTCATTAAGGCCATGGGGTTTTAAAGTATTAAGTTTGTATATCCAGTATGTTTCTTTTTTGTTGAGGGTCTCCATCCTATTCGTAACAAACACCGGTATATGCTCAATCGGGGTAACTTTCAAGGCAATTTTCTTATCATGGCAAATGGTGGTATGTCGGGACAAACCATGGAGCATATATCCTATTCTAATATTGTGTCTATGAGAATTAACACGGTTATGAAGGGCTTGAGTCGTCCTCCCTACATACCGTTTGTCGCAGTCACATTCAATCAGATAGATGACATAGTCTGATTGACACGTAAGGTGTCCTCGTATAACAAACTCCATACTTCCAGGACTACATCCAAAACTAACCCGTCCATGCTGGATCGACCTGCAACACAGGCAATTTTTGGTCAAACACTTGTAGGATCCCATGGGTTTATTTGTCCCTACACAACTCGGTGGACCCCTTAACCTACTAGGGGCCAGCTGGTTTTTAATCGTCATGGCCCTGCGAAAGGTGACCCCCGGTCGGGATGGCAGCACTCCCTTAAGGTATGGGTCATTACATATTATTGGCCAGTGTTTCCTTAAAATCCCCTTAATGGCCTCTCCATCACAGCTAAACGTGGTTAAAAAATTGGATGAAAAACTCCCATTAGTGGTGGTGGACACCATTCTAACAGATTCATTGTTGTCAGCACTAGGGCTCACATTCCGCCCCTGAAATCTAGCATCTCGATATGCCTTCTTCACTACCGTAAGCGGATACTTTTTCTCCAAAAATCTCTCTTTTAAAATCTTCGCTTGGTCATTAAAATCATTGTCTAGCGTACAATTCCTCCGTATTCTTTGATATTGATTTTTGGGGACATTAAGTAACCACTTATCATAGTGGTTACTATTAAAGTTGATGTATCCGTTGCTATCGACTTTCTTAAAAAAGGTTTTCGTGAGGAGAGCTCCTTCTGCATGTGAGATGGTGAGATCCAAAAAGTTAATAGAGGTCTTCTCCACAGTGGGGGCAAATTTTAGACCCCAACTATTATTTTCTATCCCTTCCAGGAAACTTAGATAGTTATTTTCAGTGTTGTCCCAAATGATGAATAGGTCATCTATATACCTTTTATAGACAACTACATGTTTATACAATCTTGAGGAGTAGATATGCTGTATCTCAAAGAGTCCCATTACCAGATTTGCAAAGGTTGGTGCTGCCTTAGAACCCATCGCAACGCCACAACGCTGATGGTACATATTGTCCTGGAACATGAAATAGTTATTTTTAGATATGAATTCCATACTGTCTAAGACAAAGCTTTTTTGTGTTGCAGGTAAGCGGTCATCCATCTCTAGATACTGTTTGACACATTCAAGTCCTAAATTATGCGAAATGTTGGTGTAAAGGGACGCAATGTCTAGAGTCACAAACAAAAATGACTCCTTCCACACAACCTCCTTAAGAATACTAATGAGGTGCGGGGAGTCTCTCAGGAAACTCCTTAGGTTTGTCACATGAACTCTTAAAATGGAGTCAACATATGCCGCCAAATTCTCGGTCATTGCCCCAATGCCTGAGATAATAGGTCTCCCAGGGGGGTCAATTAAGCTTTTATGGATTTTTGGTAGATGGTAATAGAATGCTGTTCTAGGGTTTTTAATATCCAAAAATTTGTATTCATTCTGATTAAGAATACCCCTGTCAAAGGCATTCTTTATTAGAATCCGGTATACACCAATAGATTCCTGGTATGCAGAGCCCTGTACCACCTCATAATGTGCTTTATTGGACAGCATTCTTATAGCTTCCTGTACATAACTGTTTCTATCCTGTAGGACAATGCCACCTCCTTTGTCCGCACTGCGGATGACAAGGTTATAGTTACTCTTCAGAGACGCCAATGCCATTTTTTCTTCGCCAGTCAGATTGGCCTTGGGAGGCACTCTATTCTTATGGATTCTCTTGAAATCCTCCAAAACCAGATCATTAAAGGTCTTAATATGGTGACCTACGCTGTGTACGGGATGGTGGCTGCAGCCTTGGATCGTTTGATACATGCGATTATAGTAGTTGTGGCTTCTCACAACTGCATTTGGTGAGTAGGTTTACTCCCCTATCCCTACCCCTTACATATTGGGGTAAGACCCTATTGCGCTTGTTTTTCCACAGCTGTTTTCCGTGTTGTCCTTTTCTAAAGGGGCGGTTCGTTCGGTGTCACAGCGGCGTCACTAAGCGGCTGCCCAATAGAAGTGGAGGGGCGGAGATGAGCGGCTGTAACATCCCGCCCACCTCCTTCCTTCCTCATTGCGGGCAGCCGCAGCTACGGTGATGTTCCTGGGGTGTCACACATAACGATGTGTGCTGCCGCAGGAACGACGAACATCCTGCGTCCTGCAACAGCAACGATAATCGGGATTGCAACGACTGGTCAACGATCGGTCAACGATCAATGATTAGGTGAGTAATTTTGATCGTTAATGGTCGTTTGTGCGTTTCACACGCAATGACGTCGCTAATGAGGCCGGATGTGCGTCACGAATTCCATGACCCCAGCGACATCTCGTTAGCGATGTCGTTGCGTGTAAAGCCCGCTTAAGACTGCGTTCCAATCTCCGTTCAGTGGTCCCATCGGGGCTTCCGTCCGAACCCTCTACAAAGCTGGGCCATTGACAAAAATAGTGCAGACAGGATGGGAAAATATAAGTCCTCTCCTGAAAATAAGCCCCAGTGCATCTTTCGGAGCAAAAAATAATATAGTACCCGGTCGTCTTTTCGAGGAAACCCGGTATTAGACCCATTGTAAAATCAGGGATCATAGTCGCTGTACAACCAGGCAGGTGGTCTTTAGGGGAATTGCAGGAGCAATGACATAGTCTCATTTGCTCTTCAACCGGGAAACTTTACTGTAATTTTCTCAGCAGGGACATAATGGGGGACATTTAGCTTCTCCACATAGTGGCACACAGTCCTCAAATGTTTTTTCACTCACAAGACGTTTGCCCTTGGAGTCTCAATCTAGCTCCGCACACAAGATGACACAGGGATTTAGGAAAATGTCACTATATGATGATCTATACTAATTTGTCAGGTTACGTTTGAGGTACTTCTCGGAGGTTGGTCAGTGGAGAATATTCACCAACAATATCCACTTGGATGATTGTCCTCAGCCCGAGCTTCTCCTGGGCAGATGCAAATAGCATTGTTCCTTGAGTCCCTCAGAAGAGTTGGGCTATAATGGTAGGTAGCAGTCTCTGAAGGAACTTGTTGACTAGATACTCAGCAAGTTCCTTCAGAGACTGCTGTCTACCATTGAGGCCCAACTCTTCTGGGTGACATGAGGAACAATGCTAGTTTTTCCAGTTAAGGGGAACCTGACGGCTAATTTATGCTGTCCAAACCACAAATGGCAAGAATCAGAGGCTGGCTCCATTATTTCTTTATAAGGAGATTGACATATTGCCCCGTTCCCGTTGAAGACTCCAGTGATACTTTAGTGTATAATTTGATATGTCTAATGTTTTAAATGGGTTTGCTACACATAAGTTAGGATAGTTAATGTTTGCCTGCATAATGCCATGGGAGATGTATTGTGTTTCTGTATAATGTATACTGTATGTATTGCAGTGTTATAGGAATGTATAGTGAATAGAGGAATGTATAATGTATAAATTGTAGCAGTGTTGATAATGTATGTGTGTGATGCCCTGGACTAGTCAGGTCGTCCCAGGTAGTCACACACACACACACACCCCCCTCCCCGAGTAGGTGACAGCAGCCAACCAAGAAACCCTTGTCACCACCCTCCAGGTTTGATGTCCACACCAGGGGGGCCTAGCCAGGTGGTTGGCTCCGCCCACCGAGGAGTTCACAGGCCTGGAGGTGGGAAAGACACAAGTTTGGACAGAAGTTCTAGAGAGTAGCCTTGACAGTGAAGGAGGGAGGACGAGTTCAAGGGCAGACCTGTGACCAGGCCTGCCAACAGTCTACTCAGGTGGCTGGGTCGGAGCCCAGTCACCTTTGGCAAGGAGGCAGACGGTGGTGGCCGCCTGCAGGAGCTGGGATTACAGCCGGTGGAACCGTAGGGACCGGGGTCGGGCGGTGGCCCGCCGGTACCGAACCGGGGAACCGATTGGAAACCGGAGCACCAGGAGGGGTACTCAGACCCAGTACAAAGCGCCGAACCGACAGGGCCGAGTCAAATCAACTGATTAAGGAATGGACTTTAGGACCTATCCCACACAAGTCCCGTTAGAAGACAACAGCCCAACCATACAGGGTAAAGCCACCGCCAAGGCATAGAGACCCAAAGGGCCAGCGTCTGCGAGCAAACAGGGCTCTTCCGACAACCAGCAAGCCGGGGAGCGGACTACCATTGCTTAGGCATAGGAGTCAAACGTTCATATAAAAGGTGCAGGAGAAAGGCGGAAACCACCAACCTGATAAGTGAGAAGCTGCAGCCGGCTGCGGGCCCCGTTCATCATCCTGTTTGGTTTACCAGAGACTCAAGTGTATTGTGTCATAGTGAGTACACCAGTGCCTTCGGGCCGCGCACCACGCCGCACCGCTTCAGCATACGCCCACACCCACTCCCACGCCTCAGCGCCTCCCTCGCGCCCCCAGGACCATCACTCCCCTAGCCACGGAGGGGTCAACACCAAGCTGCGCAACACCGTCCCCCGGGTGGCCTAGTTAACGGCAGCGGTGGCGTCCATTTATTCACCACAACCCGTGGGTGGCGTCACTAACTTACATCCCAAACAAAACCACCGCGGCCCCCGTCAAGTCCCTGCGTGTAGCGCCAACCCCCTTGCAGAGCGACGTGACCCCCAGGTCCGTGAGGAGCTCAAGCCAGCACCCACCGTACGAGCACGGATCCGAGCGGCTCGGCGGTCGCAGCCGAGCCCGTGGGGCGGTACATGTGTGCCACTCCTGCAGCAGTCGAACTGCTCGGATCCAGGGTTGCTGTGGCTCGAGGGTCTCCGGACCCGGGGGCTTGTGGCCACTCCAAATGTAAAGCGGGATTATTTACAGGTGATTAATGTTCGCGACGCCACCCGTGGTTGCGGTAAGGGGAGTACCCCCGCTGCCGATGGGAATACCCAGGGGAGATGGAGTGGGGCAGCCAGATGACGTTCCCTCCATGGGTAGGGGAGACCCTGGGACTCCGGATGGTGGAGGACTGTAGGGGATCGTGGTGCAGTCTATGAGGACAGGCTGGACTCAGGGGAGAGCAGCGTACTCACTCAGGCCATGTGGATGTTGGTGCGACCATTAAGCAGACTCTGACACAGGAGTAAACCAAGTCTCTAGGTGCCGCTGCCACTTCAGGGGAGCTCGTCCAGGAATCCATTCCCGTTGGTATTGCTAGTGGTCCGGCGCCTGCATCCATGCACTTGTATTAGATGTTCTGCGTGACCCCTCGGCCTGAAGCTGTCAGGGTCCCGCTGCCTATAGTTAAATAGAGGAGCTGTGCTCTCAATGGCTGACACTTGGGATTTTAGTGGGCCGCATAAGCTGGAAAGCCCTATCCCCCTCGTTAGGTTGGTGCCTTCGATCTCTGAGCTCTTGGGGAAAATTCAGAAAGAGACTATCCTCCACAGCTGAATTATCAGGTTGCGTGAAGCTACTCCCTGATCTAGGGTCCAGTACCCCACCGTGCTCGGTCCTGGTTCGGTTACTAGGTACTCCGGTGCCGACCGTTCTCCAAAAACTAAGTCTGGGCACCCTTTTCCAATACCTGCGACCGGGTCTCCAACTCCTCTGGTCCCAGACCACCGTCTGCGACCTAACCAAAGTCTCCCAGGGAGCTACAACTCCCTCAGCTCCTCACTCTTTGAGGGCTACTACTCGACTATGTCCCTCCCACCAGTCTGCCTGACCCCTGGGTGGGCGGCTCTATTCCAGCTGGACAAGTCACTGGTGTGCCTGACAGGGTGTGGTGTAAGGTGTGGCTAGGATTTGGGTGCTGATGGAAGCAATACCAATGGTTAGAATCCCAGAACCATGGAGGGTGAGTTCTGCACCATAAGGGCAAGGGTGCAGTTCCCTGTGACTCCCTGAATAGGTCAGGGACGTCACATATGTGTATTAGGCTAAAGTGTGAAGCACAGCAGTGTTGATCAACTAATATAATTTTTACATAGAACTGGATGAAAGGTTAAGTCTGCCCAGCAACAGACTGCAGGGTCAGAGACAGTTAATTTTGACACTGGCTCCTATGGGTGCAGTTGGAGTATAGGGAAAGGGGACAGCTTTCCTGTTAGTGGTCAGTAGTGATGAGCAGTCCAGCTCTTTTTTGGAGATCCAGCTCCCTTGGCTCTTCTCACAAAAGAGTCAGATCTTTTGGATCCTAAATGGATCCCTATTAAATGTGTTCACTCCAGGCAAGCACATATTTAAAATGACATTGTTGTGGACTAAACCCCACCCACTTGCAATGTTCCAATTAAATTGATGAGTAGGTTGGGTTTAATCCACCAAATATTATGCAAAGTGAGAGCTGTTAAGAGATTTTAGTGGCTTTCACTGGGGTGCCGGCTCCGGTCATTCACAGCCGGGAGCTGGCTCTTTGCCTTGGATTGGTTGCGACCAACCCATCACAACTAGTCAGATAGGAACGTGCCTGCAGCAGTAGCAGACATGAGGTCTGACTAAGGAGCAGGACGCATGCAGTGGGTGTCTTGGGAAGAGACAGAAGACCAAGAATCACGGTAGCAAGAGAGAGAGGAGTCTGAGGCACAGACTTCTTCCAGTAACAGGTTGGAGAACTGAGAAAGCAACTGAGTGACAGAGAGAGGTCAGGAAGAAGGAAGTTCCACGATTTGGTCCTTAGTAGTGTACCGCCCCCATGTCAGCAGCCGGGCTGCTTGGATCCGGATCCGTAGTGGCTCGAGGGGTGTCCGGACCCGGGGGTCGTGCAGCCACTCAAATGAAGGGCGTATTTACAGGGGTTTGTGTTAGAGTTCGTGACGCCACCCGTGGTATGTGGTAATTTGGAGTACCACCGCTGCAGTTAGGAGTACCCATGGGGGATGGAATGGGGCAGCCAGGTGTTGGAACACTCCACGGGTAGGGGGATTGCCCCGGGACTCGGTGATGGAGTTTGGGGAGTGAAGGGGGTCACTTGCGTACTCACTCAGTCCATTAAGCTGACACTGACAACGGGATAAACCAAAGTTCTGGACACCGCTGCCACTGAGAGGAGCTAGTTTGGGTCCCGTCCCCAATGGTGCTGCCTGGTGATCCGTGACCTGCCTCCTGGCACTAAGTTTACTTCTCTGGTGGTCCTGATAGTATGGAACATGCCGGGTCCCGCTCCCCACTATGGCTAAGTGTGGGAGCTTGCTCTCAGGGTTCACGCTTGGGATTTCCTGGACCGTTTTAGTGGAAAGTCCTATCCTCCTCGTTGCACTAGTACCCCGATACTGGAGCAGGTGGAGAGCGGATCTTGAAGGCTCCGTTCTCGACGGGTAAATTGTCAGGTTGCCTGAAGTTACTCCCTGACCTAGGGTCCACGTACCCTGTCGTGCCCTGGTCCCAGCCCGGTGATGGTGCAAAGGCCGCCAGCTGTCCTCCTTGACAGTTCCGTGCCCCTTGCCACAATCCCCTGCGACCAGGGGTCCAGCTCCTCTAGGCCCAGACCACCGTCTGCCACCTAGACAGTTCCTCTCTCTTTCACTTCCAACACAACACTCTCTACTCCTGACACTCCTGACCTCCCCTTACCAACCCCCCAAGTGGGCGACCCTATTCCACTCAGGCCGTCCACTGGTGTGTCTGGTGGGTGTGGTGCAGAGTGTACCTAGGATTTAATTGGCTGATGTAGGTGACACCATGTAGTTGGGGACCCAAACCAAGAAGGAGGCGGATATTGCACGGGAGGGCAGATTGCACAATACCCTGTGACGACCTGATAGTCCAGGGGCGTCACAGTGGATTATAGCTTTTAAGGTAACAGGAAGAATGGAATACTACGTGAGAGAAAAAGTGTCCTGGAGGGAGATCCTAACGCGTCAGTAGGCTACGAGCCTAGTCTGGTCATATTGGCATTATCCCTTTTAAAAGGGAGAAGACGCACAACTGCAGTGAGGATAGGATGACTTTCATGTACTGTGACGTAAATCTGAGCTAGGTGGTGGTGAAATATACAGGACTATGTGAAATGGGAGAAATATGTGAGATTGAACATGCGGATGAGTGGGTGAATGAGTCCTCAGGGAGCAGTCAACCCCTTGGAGCTATGCTTAGTAACATACCAAAGTTCACAGGTAAAAATTTGATGTGTGACTGGGTTGAACGACTAAAAAGTGTGTTACATATGTACTCCATGACACTTGTCTTACAGGCAGAAATAGCCTTGTTGGAGTTAAGGCTGCTTTATGTCGTGGGCGGGGGGTGTGCCGCTGCTCGACCGCGTTTGCGGCTCGGGTCCGGCTGTTACTGCTGCCGCTGCTCGGTGGCTCGAGCGGTGGGCCGGATCCGGGGACTCGAGCGGCGCTCCTCGCCCATAAGTGAAAGGGGTTGGTTTGGTTTAGGGATTGAGTTTGTGACGCCACCCACGGTTTGTGGTGATAATGGGACACCACCGCTGCTCTGGACGGGGATCCCGGGAGCGATGACAATGAGCAGCTGTGATGTTTCTCTCCCTTCCGTGGGTAGGGGGATTTGGTGGTCCTGGGGCTCGGTAATGTGGACTGGAAGGTGGATGGCAGGAGTTGGGGAGGTGCAGGGTCGCGGGGGCAGCACGGTGCCAGACGGCACAGTGGTACTCACTCAGCCAGTAACGTACACGGAGTCTCTGGTCAAACAAACGGCTGGATGGACGGGTCCCACATACGGCTGCGGTGGTCACTCCCGGTAGGTTAGCGGTGACTGTCTCTCCCTGCACCTTTGGTGTGTTGTCGGCCCCGATGGCTTTCCACCGGTAGCCCGCTCCCCAGCGGTGTGGTTGCTAGAGGAGCCCCTCTTTGCCCGCAGGCTCTGGCCCTGGGAACTCTAGCTGTGGCGGTAGCTGTATTTCCCTTCACGGTTGAGCTGTTGCCTTCAGTCGGGTCTTTGGCTGCTGGGGAACCCCGGAGGTTCCCGTCGCTGATGGATTTGACCGGTTTAACGGCGACTCCAAGCCTGGTCGGGGTCCATAGGCCCTGCCGAGTGGTGCTGACTTCTCTTCGCTCCCCGATCCAGTACCGGCGGGCCACCGCCCGACCCCGGTCCTTACAGTTGTGCATCAATCGGCCTCGCCTGCAGACGGTCACCACCGTCTGCCAACCTTGCTGTATGTGCCCGGGCCACGTACCCGGACACGGTCAGTCAGCTCCTCCACTACCACTTTCCTGAGCTCTCCAACTGAACTCCCAAGTTGAACTGTCCTCCTTTTCCCGCCTCCAGGGCTGTGAACTCCTCAATGGGCGGGCCAACCGCCTGGCTCCGCCCCACCTGGTGTGGACATCAGCCCCTGGAGGGAGGCAACAAGGATTTGTGTGTGACTGATGTGCCTAACCGGGGTGTGGGGTGTGTTGTTGTAGTTTCTGTGACATCGTGGCTTGTCCAGGGCGCCACACTTTACATCTTACAATTTCACATACGATCTCATATGCGATGTGACATGCTCCCATCGTATGTGCGGCACGTTCAATTTGTTGCCCGTGTCGCACAAACGATTAAATCCCGTCACACGTACTTACCTTCCATACGACCTCGATGTGGGCGGCAAACATCCTCTTCCTGAAGGGGGGGGGTGTTCGGCGTCACAGCAACGTCACACGGCAGCCGGCCAATAGAAGCGGAGGGGCGGAGATGAGCGGGACGTAAACATCCCGCCCACCTCCTTCCTTCTGCATTGCAGACGGGAGCCGCGATGTGTGCTACCTCGGGAACATTGAACAACCGGATGTTCAATTTTTAGAAATTGAACGACGTGTATGTGACCAATGTTTTAACGTTCAATCTTGGTCGCGCGTAGGTTTCACACGCTACAAAATAACTAACGATGCCGGATGTGCATCACTTACGACGTGACCCTGCCAACACATCGTGAGATATATTGTAGCGTGTAAAGCCCGCTTTAGATGGAGAGGTCTGACAGACGGTCATGTTCAGATAACCTCAAGACCGTGATACTGTAGATAAAGTGATCAAGATAACTGACTTGGGCAATTTACATATTCACTTATTCCGTCAGCTTCAGAGGGAAGGAGAGATGGTAGCTTAATACGTAAATGTTCTGCAGGAAATAACGACCCACATCACTGATAAGACTGATGGAGAATCAGGGACTGCTGGATGACTTGTTAAGGGACCAGCTGGTCCCGGGCCTGTGGGATCCTTACCAGAGACAGGCCCTGAGAGATTTTTTACATTACAACCCTGATATGAGCTTTCTAGAGGTTTGGGTGTAAACTGGAGTTTGAGAGCAAGAGGCGCTAACTGTGGCAGATGTGATTCGGAGCAATGAAGCAACGACTTCCGAAATCCCAACGTTGAGCCAGACTGGGTCTGTGACTTACAGCAATAGACATGGAAATTGAAGGGGGGACTGTGAAACATAAGAAAAAGCCTTGAGGCTACCCAGGAACCGAATCCTGGATCCTGTCATGAAGAGCAACCAGAGAGGGGGCATCCCTATTCTGGGGAACAAGACTATAGAATTAGGCGCCCAGCAGACAAGCATGGAGATGAGTGCTGGGTTTTCGGAGTGGTGCACATGTCAAAAAGTTAACAACGAGGGTAGTTCCTGGCAGACAGTAGTGTGCCGCCCCGACGCAGACCGGGGTGCTCGGATCCGAGGTGTCCGGACCCGGGCTCGGCTGGCACTTCTATCCTTGAAAGGGGATTATTTACAGGGGAGAAATTCGTGACGCCACCTGCGGGTTGAAATAATGGGAGTACCGCCACTGCTGGAGGGAGTACCGGGGGCAGATGGTGTGGAGCAGCAAGGTGTCAGTCCCTCCGCAGGTAGAGAAGGCCCCAGACTTTGGAGTTTGGTAGTTGTGGGAGGACAGGGTGCAGGGAACAGAGAACTCACAGTGGGTAGTTGTGGTGTTGGATGAGGTTTATAAAGTAGACTCACACACCGCAGGTAAACCAAAGTCTCTGTGTACCGCTGCCACTGTGGGGAGCCCGTCCAGGTATCCACTCCCACTGGTGTCACTTGATGATCTGAAGCCTGCCTCCGTGCACAATTTAGTTGTCTGTTTATGGCCCCTTGGCTTGAAGCTGTTGGGGCCCTGCTCACTATGTGTAGTGTAGCTGTGCTCTTGATGGCTGGCACTTGGGACCTCAGTGGGCTGCTTTTAGCTGGGAAACCCTGTCCCCCCTCATTGTGCTGATCCCTTCAATCTCTGAGCTCTTAGGAAATTTGTGAAGATACTCTCCCTCCCAGGTTAATTATCAGGACGTTGAATCGATTCCTTACCTAGGGTCCTGCACCCCGTCTTGTTCGGTACCGGTCTGTTTACTGGGCTTTCTGGTGCCGACAGTCCTCCAAGACTATGTGTCTGAGAGTGTCATCCCATGTTCTGAGCTGCTGTGAGGCTGAAGAGACCCAAGGCTTGCAGACTGGTGGTAAAGTGTGTTACGGTGGCCAGGTGGAGGAAGTCATTTGGTCCCACGGAGAAGAGCCAGAAGCTGAACTCCGGCATGAGGCACCTGAAATCCTGGGTGTACCTGTTGAGACACTTCAAGAGGGGCCTCGAAGAACCAAGTATTCTAATGCTGACATGTCACCTACAAGACATGCATCAAACAACTTCACATGGCAGAGCAGCATACAGAAGATCCGAAAGTGGTGTGCAAGTTTAAAAAAAAGGAGAATATAAGTGGATGCAGATGTAAATGCAAGTGAACATTGCCATTTGCTGGCTAAAAGTAATAAGAGGAGAAGATAATGCCAGTAGTCAGGAACTAAACTGTAAAGTGTGTGTTTCCTGGAGAGAAGAAGTAAGACAACACACCAGGTCAGGGGACAGTTGTGTCACAGTTTACAAAATATAAAAGACCTGGCCATACCAAGAGGAGGGACGTTGGTGCCAGTTACCTGTTCCAAGAAGATCGTGTGGCAGTGAAGTGGGCTTTTAGTCCCATTGCGATAAAAAGGTCCTAGAGTGGTCATATCCCAGAGCAGGCCTGTGCTATACCTAAGCTGAGAGGAAAATTGGTTACCCAAGCTGGGAGGAAGATCTGGGACCCGAGGTGAGAGGAAGATCAGTAACCTAAGCTAAGAGGAAGAGCCAGTGACCTGAGGTAAGAGGAAGAGCCAGTGACCTGAGGTAAGAGGAAGAGCCGGTGACCTGAGGTAAGAGGAAGAGCCGGTGACCTGAGGTAAGAGGAAGAGCCGGTGGCCTAAACTAAGTAGAAGACCCTGACTAGCGCCAGTAGAAGTCTGTTATTGAATACCGAAAACCACACCGCTCCTTAAAGAGAACCTGAGTGTACTCGGCCATTACTTCCTGCGCAGGCGTACTATATTACGTAGGGACTGAGGCTGTGTTTCAAAGGCAGTCAGCTGGTATCAAGTGGGAAGATACCATCCCCTTGGACTTGCGGGCTAGCAGATAGTCTCTCACCTCGCTAGGGCCTGTGCATTGTTTAGTATTGACTACAGTCATAGAGTGACACTGACGTTTCCCTGCTAGAGGGTTCTAGAGTACGGTAATACTGACTGTGGCCATTAATGATAAGAATGATAACCTGTGAGTAATATTGAAATCTGTATTTGTGTGTCACTGATTTCTCACTGTGAAATAACCCATTTTACTGCAGCTACTTGTGCATACCCTTGTTTCACCTTAAGTCACTAATCCTTGACTTGTATAACGTTTAATAAACCATTGTTGGTTCAATTACCACTGTCTCCTCATTATCTGTGCTGTTGCATCCAATCACCTGTAATGCTTTACACTTCCATGAATGTGTTGCTCTGATATGCTGCAGTTGGGGATAATGCGACTAGGATAACAAGTCCAAGAGGTAGGTCTCCAGCTGCCTTTCTCCATACTTCTCTTCTTGACTCACAGTTCTCTCTCTATAGAAGCACCTAGTGAGGAACCTGTCCGTTAAGGGGAGCATGATGTTTAGTAGCCACCGAGGACCTGCCTCTGGTCATACTAGTTGTATCATCCCCAGGTTCTTATGTGTTTCCAAAAATGCAGCACATCTCTGGTTTGGTACCATAAATGAGTTGTCAGGTTGACTTCCACCATATCCTTAGATCGGGACAGTTTTTGGTAATGCAGTCAGTCAACTAACAGCTTTGCAATATATACTTGTGTTTCTGGGGTATGAGAACTTCCTCGTTTTTGGGGGAAACATCCAGACAATTTTTAATAATCAACAACCATGATCAATAAGACTAATTTTGTAGAGATATAAGTAAATGGCCAAGTATGAATACGTTCTCCATCCACACAATATTCCCACGACATGGCAGAGGATACACCATTGACATCCTAAATTCCTACGCACACAATGGTTTGGCCACATGCAGTGGAGCTTTACATGGGCATGTTCCCTGGGTCTTGGGTGCCAATGACGACACCAATTTGCCACTTTGCCTTCAACAAGGTTATGGTAGTGTTGTAAAGTTTGGTTGACATTCTAGACAACACTTTGGAGGTGGAACTTTTAGTTCAGAGATTGGCAGTCTACGAGGCTACCTTCATAATCCAGCAGTCAAATTGACATATCAGAAGATGTCAATTGACGCAGTGGCACAATGGTTTGGCCACATGCAATGTAGCTTTACATGGGCATGTTCCCTGGGTGTTGGGTGCCAATGATGACACGAATTTGCCACTTTGCCTTGACCAGGTTTATGGTAGTGTAGTAAATCTTGGCTAAAATTCTACCCAACACTTTGAAGATGAACCCTTTAGTTTAGAAATTGGCAGTCTACGAGTCTACACTCATAACTCAGCAGTCACATTGACATATCAGAAGATATGTCAATTGTGGCACTGGCACAATGGTTTGGCCACATGGAATGGAGTTTTACATTGAGCATGTTCCCTGGGTCTTGGGTGCCAATAGCAACACCAATTTGCCTTCACCAAGGTTATGGTAGTGTCGTAAACTTTGGCTGACATTCTAGCCAATGCTTTGGAGGTGGACCCCTTAGATTAGAAATTGGCAGTCAACGAGTCTATGCTCATAACCCAGCAGTCACATTGACATATCAGAAGATCAATTGTAGCTGAATTTCCACTGCGGTAGGAAAACCAGGACACATCATCTCTGATGTCAGTGACCTATTTAACTGGACTCTGTCCCATGTCTAATATTTGCCGACAGTACAAGATAGGAATGATTCCTGTAAAGTTCAAACCTGGTATACATGCCATCGTTTCAGGGACTGATTGCTATAAACATTTAGCGTCTGTTCTACAATTTCTATGTAATGCCGACCTAGGCTGCTTATTTTTTATTTTATATGCATAAGATATGGTCGTATGAATTGATACATTGTGTAACTAAAGATTTTAATACTTTCTGGAAAGCATGGTGGAAGAGCAAATACTGGAGTGCTGACCAAATTACTGCTGTACTTCCCCTTTGCATAAGGGACTTAACCACTTCCCGCCACGGCCAATTTTCATTTTTGTGCTGTCGCTTTATCCTCATAGCATATATTTTTCCACCGAAATAGAAAAATTAGGATTTGATATGAAATGTTTTTTTATTTATTTTACTTTTAATGAAAGAAAAGGGCAGATTTGAATTTGCCAAGCTTCCAGCCTACACAAATCCCTCTGCAATATTAAATTATCCTCCTTTGCATTGATTAGTATCATCTGCAAATATTCAAATTCTACTCTCAATGCCCACTACAAGGTCATTAATAAATATGTTAAGAGGGCCCAATACTGACCCCTGTGGTACCCTAACTGTGACCCAGCCCAAGTGTGTTCCATTAATAACCACACTGTTTCCTATAAATGAGCCAGTTCTACACCCAGTTACACATATTTTCCTCTCTTCCCATTATTTTCATTTTATGTACCAACCTTTTGTTGGCACTGTATCAAACGCCTTAGAAAAATCCATAGAGACAACATCCACTGCATTTACTGGCCCAGTTTGGAATTTACCTCCTCATAAAAGCTGATCAGATTAGTGTAACAGGCCCGATGCCTCATAAACCCATGTTGATAATGAGTCATGAGGGTATTCTTCCTGAGATATTCCAAAAATCCTGTAAATTAATGTCGCGGGCGGAGGAGGGGACGCCGCGCTCTCCCACTTGCTCGGGTCCGGCTGCCGCCGCGGCTGCTGCGGCCTGCTGCTGCTGCTCGGTGGCTCGAGCGATGGGCCGGATCCCGGGGACTCGAGCGGCGCTCCTCGCCCGTGAGTGAAAAGGGGATTGGTGTTTTGGGATAGTTTATTGTCCGTGACGCCACCCACGGTTGTGGTGATTGTGTTGACACCACCGCTGCTCTGTATGGGGATCCCGGGAGTGATGGTATGGAGCAGCTAGATGTTAGTCCTCCCCTCCGTGGGTAGGAGGTTGGTTGTCCCGGGGCCCAGTGATGAGGTGGGTGATGCAGGGCTTGGTGGGGTGCAGGGACGCGGGGGCAGCGCTGTGCCTTGCGGCACTGTGGTACTCACTCAGCCTGAGACGATGACACAGTTCTCGGTAAAACACACGGCTGGAAGGACGGTTCCCACGGACGGCTGCACTTGCTTTTCCCCAGTAGTTGACGGTGACGGTCCCTTTTCCTGCACCTAAGATGATGATGGTTTCGATGGGTTCCCACCGGTAACCCGCTCCCCGGCTTGGATATGGGCCGGAGGAGCCCTACTTTGCCCGCAGGCGCTGGCCCTGAGAAACTGGTGCCCTGGCGGTGGCGGTGTCTCTCTGTAACGGTTGGACTGTTGCCTTCAATCGGGACTTGGTTGTTGGGAGACCCAGAGGTCCCCTTCACTAACGGATTTGGCAAATTCACGGCGACTCCTAGCCTTGCCGGGATCCGAAAGGCCCCTGCCACTGGTGCTGACTGTTCTTCGTATACCGCTCCGGTACCGCCAGGCCACCACCCGTCCGCGGTCCTTTCGGCAACCTCCAAACAGCCACCCCTGCAGACAGTCACCGCTGTCTGCTGACCTTGCTGTCTCTCAGTCCGGGGCACACACCCGACCAGCTTCAGGCTTTTCAAAAACTGTCACTCTCCTGTCACTACTCTCAAGCTCCTCTACCATTTCCTTCTACTTCCTCCTCCCTAGCTTGACTCTTTACTCCTTCACTTCCCTAACTGTTCTGTCTGGTTTCTCCCGCCTCCAGGGCTGTGAACTCCTCGGTGGGCAGGGCCAACCGCCTGGCCCACCCCCTGGTGTGGACATCAGCCCCTGGAGGAAGGCAACAAGGATTTTAGGTTAGCCTTGGTGTTCCTAACTGGGGTGTAGGGTGTGGTGGTGTTATGACCTGTGACCCCTGGCTTGCCCAGGGCGTCACAATAATGCTGGGGCTTATATTCAGGGTAGGTCACCACAATGCTGCTGGAGCTCATAAAGTGGGGGACCTGAGAAATTGTGCAGTTTGAGCAGCCCCCCCCAACACTCTCCCTGACTGTAGCTAGGGCTTATTTTTGGAGTAGGGCTCAGATTTCAAGCATACTCCAAAAATCCTGTAAAATCATGCTAGGGCTTATTTTCGTGGTAGGTAAACAGTAGTAAACTAAGTTGACCACTGCAACTATTCAGAAACATTTATTCCGAAAACTACTAAGGGGAAAGAAGTTGGGCCCATATGGGCACCTCAACAATAGCACATAAAGTAAAGCCTGAAGGTCATGCCGTCCTTCTCCCCTATGAGGAATTAGAAGGGTGAGGCTCCCGCTTTGTTTTATTAGGACCAAATAAAAATCGCCCATTGCATTGTGCCTCACAGTAGTGCATTGTGACAGGCGGGCAGCTGGACTATTCTCGGGCCCACTCTGTTCTACAGCTTGTGAAGAACAGGTGGAGGTCGGAGCGGGTGGGAGATATTGTCACGTTACAGAGGACTGATTGTTATTCAGTGTTTGTATACTGTAGTTCTGTGGTCTGGAGAACATACTGAAGATGGCCTGCCAAGAGACGGGACTTAGGTGGGGCAACGCTGCACACAGCAACAAAGCGGCATGCTACGGATCAAAGACTAGATGATTTCTGTAGAGCTCAGGGAACAGCATGGACTGACCAAAGAATCACAGTAACACATTGTGGTCCCTGCACAAAGATTTTATAGATGGGTACATCGCCTATTCTAGAAAATTCCAAATGTAAAAACCTCAGATAACACCCTGAGTACCAGTCACAGATGCAACTTAAAGTGCCACCAACAAGGTTCCCTTAGTGTCGGCTAAAGATGTCATCCGCAGTTTTTACTTAGATGCCAGTTACAGGTATCTGTAGCGCCCTGGAAAACCAGGTAGATGCACCTGTAGGCCCCCGCAGAACACCAGTCCCACGAAGGGTTACAGCAGCCGACCTGAAAGCCTAGTCACCCCCCTCAGGGAAGGACAGACACACCAGTGGGTGGGACCAAGCGGTTGGGAACGCCCACCTAGGGGTGAAAACAGTCAGATTAAGTTTAGGTTCAAGTTGGAGAGGAGGTCAGGCTAACTGACAGGTGCAGGGTCGGAGCCCTGACACCTTGGCTAGGTGGCAGACGGTAGCCAAAGTCTTTAGGAGACGGGAAGATGGCTAGGTGGATCCGAGGTGGACCGGGACAGGGTTGGAGCCCGCCGGTACTGACACCGGAGAACTTACCCGGAAACCGTGTGCACAGAGGGGATACTCGGACCCTGAAGCCAGGACCGGCACAGACGGCCTAGCTAATTAACTAATTGAGGGCAGGATTTTAGGTCCTGTCCCAACCTAAGTCCCGAAAAGTAGACAACCACCCACAGAGAGGGATAGGGCCACCACCAGGGCCTGTAGATCCCACGGGTCAGTGTCAGATTGGCACGGCTCCCAACAAAAGGACCGGGAGCGGACTCCTGTGTTTTTCAAACCGGGAAGTCCTACCTACAAAACACTGAGTGCAGAGGAGAGAGACTTTGACTACCATCCCGGGTGTGGGATCAGATACACCCGTCTGCGGCAGCCGGCCACCATCACCTTGGTTTACCACAGGACTTGTACTTTATTTGACCGTGCGTAACATCTCCGGCCTGGCGCGCCGGCCCCTGCAACCACCCTCCTCCGCATAGAGACACTGGGCCCCGGGGCATCCATCCCTACTCATGGAGGGGTTAACATCCAGCTGCCATACCATCACCCCGGGAGTTCCACAACTGCAGCGGTGGTGCTACATATCACCACACACCGTGGGTGGCATAACAGACATTTTGCAAACAACCCCCGTATAAATACGTCCTTTTTATTCGGAGTGTCCACGCGCCCCCCCCCCCCCCCCGGGTCCGGAGAATCCCTCGAGCCGCACCGTAGATCCGGATCCGAGCAGCACTGGCTGCTGGCACGGGGGCGGCACATATCGGCCACAGTTTCCCCGGAGTTCCAGCTACATGTACCGGCCAGTCGCTAAGGCCTTGTGCATACACTGCGTTGTTATGCCACGTTTTTTGGGTGCAGTTTTGGTTTCCTTCCCCAGCAAAGTCTATGAGATTTCATTTTTGTCATACGCACGTTGCAGTTTTTTTTGGCTGCATCTTTGTGGTGACCACAAAGATGCAGCATGTCTATTCTTTTTGTGTTTTGTCCCTGCGTTTCGGAGGACTGGCAGATCAATCCCCTGCTAACTTGGGGTTGTCAGGAGATTGATCCCTGGTATCTGGTTTGAATCCAGCATAAAGGAGCAGGAGTAAGCGCTTCATACTTACCGATTTCACCAGGGAGGCTGTCACACTGCTCCCACGGCCTCTCATTCTTCTTCCCGGACCGCTCATTAGGCTCATACATATTCACTGCTTTCCCCACCCACCGGTGTCTGTGATTGGTTGCAGTCAGATGAGCCCCCATGCTGAGTGACAGCGTGTCTGAGGCTTCCAATCACAAACACTGGTGGGTGGGTCTATATCGTACAGTAAAAAAAATTGGCATAGGATTCCCCCATATGATGCCAGCATAAAAAGCCCAACAGTCTATGGGCTGGTATTTTCAGGCTACAGATACCCATGGTTATTGGGCACCCCCAGCCTAAAAATATCAGCCTGCAGCCCCAGATTTGCCACATCCATTAAATGCGACAGTCCCGGCATTTTACCTGGCTCTTCTTTATTACCCTGGTGTGGTGGCAGTGGGGGTAAAAAGGAGTTAATAGCAGCCCACAGCAGCCACTAAGTCCTGGATTAGTAAAGGCAGGCATCTATGAGACCCCTCCATCACTAATCTGTAATTGAAAGTAAATAAACACTAACAGCTAAAAAAATCCTTTATTTGAAATAAAAGACAAGAAAAGCCCCCTCTTTCACCCAGTGTCAGATACTTCCACCCCACGTGCCTGTTACATATGTCAGTCAGATTGTCAGCTGTGTATTTCTCCAGAAGACCAACTATAGTGCCATCCAGATATGCACTACTGACTGCTAGCAACCTATGCTCCCTTAGTGTCAGTCATGGATGCCCCTGGTCAGCTATAACTACCTCTGTATGTCAGCCTCAGATGCCCCCTAGATTATCAGCTGCATAGCCCCACAAAATACTAATGTGCAAATGCCCCCTTGATGCCAGGCAATGGCACCTCACAGAATGCCACCTACGGATGTGTCACAGGGTCCTTCTCTGATATCACACAATCAACAGAGCGAGAGATGGATGAACAATCCAAAGCATATTTATTCCATGCAATGAAGAATGACCATCAAATAATCCACCACGCAGAGGGTAAAATAGTCCAGTAATGGCATAAATGTCCCGGGGATGAGTCGCACTCGTCCAGCAGCCCTTTTCCAGGCAAATGGGGGTTTCTCAACGGCTATTTGGGGTGCTGCCTGTAGCCGCAGTTTCTCCCCCCCCCAAAGGATCAATCCTTCTCTCCTACTTCCCAGCCTGACTGACCAATTCTTCAGGTAAGCGGAGAGTTTAGGTGGACCCCAGACCCCCCTCCTCCAGACCTAGGGACAGAAACACTACAGGGGGTGATAACTTACAGACAATACAATGTACACACAAGGAATACAAATAATGGACAGATCACCACGCCTAAAATACGAACCTACACAACATGTTACACAAGCCCCCATATTCCACCATCACAGGATGTTTCCCAGATTGTTAAATATCACAGATAATGCACCACTGGTCCTGGTCTCCAGAGAAAAAGAGAACTCGTGTAATACAAATCGGGATTGTTCTCTTTTGTAGACAACTTATTCTTTTACATAGCTTGCAACTCCACAATTATGCTCTGACAAATATACAGCTCCACTCTGAGACGCTAAGGTATGCAAACATTGAATATAGGAATTTGGACATGCATTACTGCTAAGGAAATACATTTAAAAATTAAGACACTTAGCGCATAAAAAGGCAATTTTATATGAGCCCAGCAACCAGCGTCAAGGCGTATCTTTCTGCTGCATCCCTAACTAAATCCCTTTCTCTGGGTTAAAAAGGCTACAATTTTATTGGGCAGTCAGGAACCTGCTAATAGAAAATTTCAAAATCGCCTTTAGCTAGTGGGAAGGAGTGCTCATTCAGAAGGCATGACCATATAATCTGAAATGAGAAAACTGACGGCACTTCCTAGCAGACAAATGTGAACAGGTACAAACTGAACATGAAATATACACTAATAGAGATGAGTCAACCTTGAAGATTGGTTTTCAGGATTCACACCGAACAGACTTTTCCACTATGCTGAGTCCGAGTCCAGTGTGAGCCGCGTGGATTGTGGTGACAAAGTATCCTGTGGGGGAGAAAGGCCCACCCTTCCGCAGAAGTGTTAAATTGCTGGCTGTATGTGGGCAGGACCCAGATGGAGCAATCAGTGGCTCCAAATAAAGTTCAGGTCCAGTCTGGGTCAAAACTTGATCTAAAGTCTGGGTTGTGCACCCAAACCAAATTTCACCAGGTCCACTCATCTATGTACACTAACAAATCTACAGCTGCACTCTGAGATGTTAAGTTATGCAAACATTCAATATAAGAATCTGGACATGCATTATTGCTAAGGAAATACTTTGAAAAATTGAGAAACTTAGTGCTTTGAAAAGGACAGTTTTATGTGAGCCCAGCAACCAGCATAAAGTCATATCTCTTTGCTGGATCCCTACCTAAATGCCTCTACCTCAAGGCTAAAAAGTAGGCAGCAACTCAGCAAAAGATACACCTTAACACAGGCTGTTGGGCTCACATAAAACTGGACTTTTTTTATGCACGGTGTCTCAATATTTAAATGTATTTTTTATATGTCCTAATTCCTATTCAGTGCTTGCAAACCTTAACATTTCAGAGTGCAGCTGTATATTTGTTTAGAGTATACAGTATTTCATGTTCAGTTTGCACCTGTTCACATTTGTCTGTTAGGAAGTGCCGTCAGTTTTCTTATTTTGGATTATTGGGTCATGCCTTCTGACTAAGCACTCCTTATTTAGCAGTAGCGCATGTCCAAATACCTATTCAACGTTTGCATACCTTTGTAGACCGTAAGCCCTCGTGGGCAGGGTCCTCTCTCCTCCACTTGTCTGTGCCTTGTATAAATTATGATTATTGTACTTGTCTCTATTATGTATACACCTTTCACATGTAAAGCGCCATGGAATAAATGGTACTAAAAAAATAAATAATATAATAATAATTATAATACCCTAACATTTCAGAGTGCAGCTGTATATGTGTTAGTTTATTTCTTGTTCACTTTGCACCTGTTGACATTTGTCTGTTAGGTAGTGCCATCAATTTTCTCCTTTTATTACATACAACTATGGGCAAGTGATCAAGTATATTTGAAAACAACAATAAGAAAAAAAAAATGTCATGCACTCACAAGGTCAAGGTTCAGTAACAATTTGTTGGGTGCGGTGCAGGACAAGGGTTGTCGGTTGAATTCCAAATTTTAAATGGAATAAATGACACTATAATCGTAAATAATAATTAATAAGTAATAATAATACCTTAACATTTCAGAGTGCAGCTGTATATTTGTTAGTTTATTTCATGTTCAGTTTGCACCTGTTGACATTTGTCTGTTAGGTAGTGCCGTCAATTTTCTCCTTTTATTACATAAAATTATGGGCATGTGATCAAGCATGTTTGAAAACAAACAAGAAAACAAATTCATCATCTCACCAGGTCAAGGTTCAGTAGCTATTTGTTGGATGTGGTGCAGAAGGGTTGTCGGCTGATTTTCCAAGTATTAAATGAAATAGAATATATCGAATGTTAACATCTAGTGGTAATCGACATTTGTTATTTGCCCTATTGATAGACTATGATATCATAGCTGGTTTAGGAATGAGTGGACTTTGGGGATTACATCCCTCCAAAATTATTATTTAATCTTTTGATCTACTCTGATCTAGTTCTATGATTTAAAGGCCCAGAAAGGTTTGAAACCCGTAGACAGTGTTTCATTTTTAACTGTTTTCGATTTTTAAAGTGATGTCATTAAAATTTAGGGTTTTAGCAAATAATGTTTTCCTGATCACTGTATGTGCATGGTCCAAGTGTCCTGCCATCTGAGATCTAAATGTTGGCATGTACGGATTTTGTTAAGGGGGTTGGACAGTTTTAAAAATGGAGGGGGCAAGTAAAAGATTGAGGTTCTACTACTTTATAAATGAGGGTTTTGTACACTGCTCAAAAAAATAAAGGGAACACTAAAATATCATCCTTGGTCTCAATCAATTAAATATTCCAATTGCAAATCTTTATTCATTACAAAGTAGAATGCGTTGAGAAAAATAAAACCCAAACGTGATCCATATAAATAAAACTTAATTACCCATGGAGGTCTGGATTTGGAATGATACTCAAAATCAAAGTGTAAAATCAAATTACAGGCTGATCCACCCTCAGTGGAGATGCCTCAAGACAAGGAAATGAGGCTCAGTAGTGTGTGTGTGTGTGTGGCCTCTACAATGCTTGGGCATGCTCCTGATGAGGCGGTGGATATTCTCCTGATCTCCTGCCAGACCTGGGATTAAAGCATTAGTCAACTCTTGGACAATCTGTGGTGCAACGTGGCATTGGTGGATGAAACGAGACATGATGTCCCAGATGTGATCGATTGGATTCAGGTCTGGGGAACGGACAGGCCAGTCCATAGCATCACTGCCTGCATCATGCAGGAACTGCTGACACACTTGAGCCACATGAGGTCTAGCATTGTCATGCATCAGAAGGAACCCAGGGCCCACTGCACCTGCATATGGTCTCCCAATTGGTCTGGGAATCAACCCTCCACGTCCTCTGGCTAGGACGTGGAGGGTTGTGCGGCCCTCCAAAGAAATTCCTCCCTACACCATTACTGACAAACTGGTCATACTTGAGGATGTTGTAGGCAGAAGAATGTTTTCCATGGTGTCTCCAGACTGTCATGTCTGTCACATGTGCTTAGTGTTAACTTGCCACCAATGTTGAATCTGTCAATCTTGGTATTCTCTGGCATATACCAATAGCCCTGCATGGTGTTGGGCTATAAGCACAAAACCAACTAGTGGAGATTGGTCCCTCATACCACCCTCATAGTCTGGTTCTAAAAGTTTGAGTAGACACATGAACATATTGACCTGCCTGAGGTCATTCTCTAGGGCTCTGGCACTGCTCTTCCTGTTCCTCCTTACACAAAGGAGAAGATAGCGGTCCTGTTGTTTACTTGTTGCCCTCATACAGCGCAATCCACATCTCCTGGTGTACTGGCCTGTCCCCTGGTATCTGCTCTATGGACACTGTGCTGTCAGATACAGTTAACCTTCTTGTCATAGCTTGCATTGATGTGCCATCTGGGATGAGCTGCACTACCCTGGGCATCTTGAGTGGGTTGTATACCCCGCCTAATGCTACCTCTAGGGGTGAGAGAGCGATGACAAAATGCAAAAGTGACCAAAACAACAGCCAAAAAGGATGGGAACAGAGAAATGGTCTGTGGTCACCATCTGCAGAACCACTCCTTTATAGGGGGTGCCTTGCTAATCATTTCTACCTGTTGTCTGTTCTATTTGCACAACAGCAGGGGAAATTGATCCACAAGCAGTATAATTTCATAACTGAACAGGTTGATATCACAGAAGTGATTGACCTGGAGTTGCATTGTGTTGTATTTTCTTGGGGGGCAGTGTAAATCAGACACAATTGTTATAATATGATATTCAGTTGTGAGATCTTGGTGTATTACACATGTGATTACTTAATGGAATCTGTGTTCTCTTTTAGTTCTCCTCGTCCTCACCATGGATGTGACCAGTGGACAGATCAGTATCCAGCCGATCCCTCAGTATCCAGTTATTAGTGGATCCGTCACCCTGAGCCTTACAGGGATTACTGAGAAACTTGAGGTCGTCATCTGGTTTAAAGGACCAAATAAAAATACTGAGAATCAGATCCTGACATGTGTTCCTGGTATTAATCCAAAATTAGTTCATGGACCTCTGTACAATGATCGGATCACGGCTTTCAATAACGGATCATTACACATCAGAGATCTCCGTGTCTCAGATGGAGGGAATTATACAGCACAGCTACTGTTGGTGACACCAGCAAAGGACGTATTTGTGAATCTGACTGTTTACGGTGAGTACAATGTGCCGAAATTTCAGAATTCCCACTTTCTTGTGTCAAACTACTGTGTCTCGGTAACAACCTGCCACCTTTTCCACACAATAATACTTACCAGGATATGGTGTATTTTCAAATGAAATTATCCAGTAAAGTCTTAGGTGACTTTGGTTATGACATAGGGGACAGCAAAAGTTGGTTTTATGCCTCTGCCACATCACAGCCTAGTGCAATTGAATACGGCACCACGGCCCTGACAAGCCAGTCTGAAAAATATCCAACAATCCGACTTGCTTGTCATGGTACCTTGTGGCTCACAAGTGTGACCCCCATTCATGTGATGTAGCAGTAGCATACAGTGATCCAGTGATACGAAACTTGTGTCGCGACCAAAAATAGCAGTTTAGACTCAGCTTTATTACTACACTTCAGTACATAAAGATGTTTTATCCTCTAATTTATGTCTTAATTCCTTACTATGTTAATGACATCTGTTTATTGTCTTTGAATAGAAATGTTAATTACTCACAATAAAAGACGAAAACCAGTATTGACCTCACGTTGGCGAGATAGCGAGGGGGGACATGGCACAAACAATATACTGTAAGTGTGAACTACCACCATGGAAAGCTCCCCCTTCCCTAGACAGCCTGTGTCTAAGGAATGGGGAGATGGTGACCCCTGACCAAACCTATTATTAAGCCCTGGCTTCCCTCACCACGCTAGATAACTTCCACATCTTTGCGCCAAGCCCGATACCTGACCCTGGCTGACCCTGAAGTAGGCCCTAGGTAGGGAGCGGATGGGATGAATGCTTAGTCAACCGCACGAAGCACTAAAAAAGACACTGTGATGACGAACTGGGAAAATAAATGAACAACTTATCTCCAGATGACTTAAGAAGAGAAACTGCAACAAGAACCAAGATTCTGCAGATGTATGCAAACTGACTGCTTGCACTGAAGACTTGTAAAGGGTATATGAGCTATCACCAGCACTGAGTAATAGAAAGTGGGGGTATATAATGACAAAAGGCAAGTGCTGATGAAAAGCAGCTGAAAGACTGAAGAACTCCGCAGGGTCTTACAGGGAAAGGGATGAAAACCAAGTTGAAATTATAGGTCAGGGAATCACACACCAGGGAGTCTTAAGGGGGCTTTACACGCTACGACATCGCTAATGCGAAGTCGTTGGGGTCACGGAATTGGTGACGCACATCCGGCCGCATTAGCGATGCCGTTGCGTGTGACACTTATGAGCGATTTTGCATCGTCGCAAAAACGTGCAAAATCGCTCATCGGTGACATGGGGGTCCCTTCTCAAATATCGTTACTGCAGCAGTAACGAAGTTGTTCCTCGTTCCTGCGGCAACAGACATCGCTCCATGTGACACCGCAGGAGCGAGGAGGCTCTCCTTACCTGCCTCCCGGCCGCTATGCGGAAGGAAGGAGGTGGGCGGGATGTTACGTCCCGCTCATCTCCGCCCCTCCGCTTCTATTGGGCAGCAGTTCAATGACGCAGCTTTGACGTCGCTGTGATGCTGAACGAACCGCCCCCTTAGAAAGGAGGCGGTTCGCTGGTCACAGCGACGTTGCCAGGAGGCAAATACGTGTGACGGGTCTGGGCGATGTTGTGCGGCACGGGCAGCGATTTGCCCATGTCGCACAACAGATGGGGGCGGGTACCCACGCTAGCAATATCGGTACCGATATCGCAGCGTGTAAAGCGGCCGTTACTCGTAACAATATAGCAATATGTACTTACAGTTGATCATTTTGCCTTCTACCAGATTAATTCTTCTGTTTTCCATTAGGTCTATGACATCATGTGATTAAAAACTGACTAGCTGAATCCTAAGTTCCATGTAGAAACAGGAAGTGTCTTTTTTTTTCTCTGCCTGAATTATCACTGCAAAAGTCAAAAGCAGGAGGGAGCAGCCGAGGTCAGGAGTTGAAGGGGAGAAATTATTTAAGCAGGGAAAAGAGACCTCCTGTTTCTACGTAGATGAGAGAAAAGAGAAGAATTTACTGGGTTGAAGAGCAAAATGAGCCATTGTAAGTAGACAGTGCTAAATAATGCAATATGTTAAGAGGATACAATTTGTGATAAGGGTGCATCTTTAATCATATAAAGGAAAGTTGTTTTCAGGCACCATGTTGTTTGGCTTCTGATTGGCCCAGGATCAATTCCGTATAAGGACTGCTTTCCTACCGTTAAAAGAGAGTTGTAGTTAAGGAGAGTTCAGCAATTGTTTAGGGGTTTGCATTAACACCTTAGTTAGTGTGTTAATGTTTGGAAATACCATTGTCAAGCATTGTGATGAGCTGTCACTGATTCGGAGGTCTATGCTTTTGATAGAAGTGGAGTAGATATGAGAAGCTGTGGTTGATGTTAGAATCATCCAGTCTAAACAGCCGGACAGTAATTATGAAATATATAGCTGTCAGGAAGGACCATGGTGCTGTGTGATGTTCTGTGTGCTACGACAAGGAGCCGCAGCCACTGATCTGGTGAAATCCTAATTAAGTTGGTAACCTCTTGGTTAGAGTCTCCAATGACGTTCTGTTTCGGGTCAGTGATGTCCATGTCAGGTGCTGGTCTGATTTCTGTTGCTCCTACTTTTGTGTTTTCTCCTTTACAGTGTGCACTGACTGTGCACTCTCTTGCCATCTCGTTATGTCTCTTTAGACTCGTTAATGAAGCGCAGTGTCAGTGCACATTTAAAGTAATATAGCACCATGCGCATGGAGTGTTTGTCAGAATTGCCAGCGCATGCTCAGTAGAGCAGGGACCAGCCAAGCCTCTGAAATGAACCTCACTGATGATGCTTTGTTTCAAAGTCGCAAAAGAAGCTAGAATAGTGACTGCAGCGGCAGCATCCTGATGACATGCTGTTTCAGAATCCCCAGTGCAAAGTAATCAGAAGAGAACAGGCACCAGCTAAGCCTCTGAAATGAGTGTCACTGATGACGCTTAGTTTCAGGTTTCAGGGTGGTGAAAAGAGCTGGAATAGTGACTGTAGCGCCAGCATCCTGATGACTTAACATTTGAGAATCCCCAGTGCAAAGTCATCAGACATGTTTCACCCAGACAATTATTGCAATTAAACATGTTTTGTCATACACACACATATTTATTTAATTTGTGTGTATCGGAACAACACAAACAAAAACAAAGAGAAAAAGGAAAAATGGAATAATTTCACACAAAACCCCCAGAAAGGGGCTCAACATAATTGTTGGCATCTTTCCAAAATTATTGGTAAATAATGTTGTTTCTATCCCCTGTTGCAATTTTGGTTCTCCTGTGAAGCTCAGCCACAGGCCGGGCTTCAGAGGAGATCCACAATGTTGTTATATATTGCAATACTACAGTGATCAAATGATTGCATATGAAAGTACAAATTTTAAAAACTTTTTAAATAGTATAAAATAATGTATAAAGGTTTTAAATAATCACCCCTCTTCCTTGAAAAGTAAAGACATTAAAAAATAAACATATCTGACATCTTTTGTCCCAAAAAGTCTAAGCTATCAACCTAACAAAAAAAAAAAATTGAATGTGAAACATCTGCTTGTTTATAGTGTGAAGTACTTTACAGTGTTCTGGGTAATAACAGCATCCAGCTCCTCTCCTCCTTCATGTCACTCCCGGCTTCATTAGCTCCCCAGGCGTTCCCTCTTACATCTCTCCCCCACCATTACTCTGCCTTCATCTACACTGCCTTCTGCCCTCCATGTTGTAAGCACTGTCAGAGACAGAAGGCAGAGGATGCAGCTCCTTCCCATGATCAGAAAGAACAGCAGGCCTTCTTTCTGACAGTTCCCTGTTTGCAAGAGTTCTTCATACATGGGCAAGAAGGAGACAAGCTGTTAAAATATCACCATGAGTGATGCGGGGGAGAGCCGATGTGGACGGAGTGGTGGGTTGTATGAAGAAGAGACTGGGGATGTAGTGTCGGGAAGCTGTGAGTGACCCTGGTAGACTGTTAGTGGTTGGCTGCTTGATCTACAGTAAAGGTGACAAGGGGTAAAGATGACCTTGTTTGTCAAGCTTCCTCATATTTCTCAAGATGTCCAACCTATTATTTGTGTTCCAATCCCCTCTGCTATAAGTACTCAGCACTTTTGTCTTTAGCAGTTGCTAGTGATAGCTTTGTTCTCAGTGAGGTGTGAGCTGCTTTGGACTTGATGCAGCTGGGAAGTTTGTTTGGTGTCTTCCTATTTATTTTCTCCCTTTTTGATTTATTTCCCTTTCTTTCTTTCTCTTTTTTTTTTTTTTTTTTTTACCCACCTGTTGTTTTGGTTGCATGCCAAGTGCATGCAGTTCCTTTTTACCTTTGTCTGTTGTTTACCTTTTGTGCCTTTATCATAGAGTGGGACTAGTGTTCCTGTTGCCCTGCTCACTAGACAGGGCTGTGATTAGGATGAGACAGGGATAGGAATGTGATCATCGCACGGGGTGAAATAACCTGTCTAGGGATGTTTTGGAGCTCTTGGTTGCTCAGGGTGGATGACAAAGGTTACCTTTCCTGTGGTTCCTACACCAACCTTCTCGCTGTGCACCGTTCAGGCTCTTGGTGGAGTGCAACAATCCAGGAGCTTCCCTGAAGTGGTACATGGTGCCTATTGTCAGCAAAGTCCAACCTCACCTTTTGTCACGGTCGTCCCTCAGCTATTTTGAAACCAGTGACATCTTTAAGACTGGAGCCTCCCCTCTAGTCCCCTCATTTAAGCAAGGTTTCCTTTCCTTTGGTGTCTCATGACTTAATTTCAGTTTTTTTTGCCAGCAGCTCTGAGCAGGACAAGTGAGCTGTTGTTGCTTTGGGTCCACGCCCATTTAGGTTAAATAATGGAGCTTTCCCAGCAGTCCTTGCTGCTGATTTTTACTCTGGCCAGCCAGGTTGAAGGAGGTTTTCTCCTTTGCCCATCCATCTGCTACTATAAAGTCCGTTTGCTTTGGTTTAGTTTGGTGTTTTGTATCCTTCTGTTTATTCCCCCTGTCTGTCTTTCCTTTCCCTCCATGTTTATTAGTTGAGTGGCGAGTCTAGTGTACTCGTCGGCCTACTCACTAGACAGGGTGAGTTTAGGGCCAGCTGAGGGACTGAGGTATCCTGCTCATCGACAGGTTGAAAGAATTTGTATAGGGAGGCTAGGGAGCTCATCTTGAGGGGAGTCCAAGAGGTGCCCACTCACCCCTGTCCCTATAGCAGCAGGCACCTTCGTTGTATTGTTACCCCGGTGTTTCCTCCTTTTTGTGGTGTTTTTTGGTTGTGCATCAGACTTCTTGTAAGGAGCTTCTGTCTGTCTTGTGGTTTATTATAGTAATTGTTAGGAAGCCAATATTCAATACTCATGCTTCCGCTCTGTGAAGAAGACCATGACATGCAAATCCTCATCAATGTGGTCTGATCGCATGTGCGACACATTATATACGGACATATTATACTCCATGGGTGACATTATCAGAAGCTCTGGTAAGACTGGGTGGACAATTAAACATGCCTCTCCGGCAAAGCCTGGTTCAGGGTGCAGTGAGGCTACACCCCTTCTCCCCAACCGATTAGTGTGACATATGTAGTGTAGCTTTTTCATTTGGTGTTAACTTTATTGCATTACCAATAGTCACCCAATGTTTTAAAGTCCCAAATCATGATCTATATAAGCTAAACTCAAAATCATCCAGGAATGCCCTCAAATATCCCATTTTTGGGCAGTATTTTTATAAACGATACTAATTTTTTAGCTTTAGTCATTAATGTCCTGGAATAATTGGGACTGCTGACAACAAGTATGTAGACAGTTTGTCTTCTTCCATGAAGTCATCGTGTCTTCTAGCTCAATTCAGTTTCCAATGTGTGATGACCATAAGACTACTCAGATTTAATTTACAGGATATTTTTAGGTCAAACCCATCTAAAAAAAACACTAAAAGTTTTCCTAAATCTACCTAGAAAGAACAAAGCCTGAGCCGTTCACAAACACTCCAACAAAAGAAGAAAGTAGAAAAGAATTTATTCCATTTAAGACCCCTCGTCTATTTAAACAAAAGATGAAATATAGAAGTCGCACTGTAGATGAAGAACCGAGATATCCTGTGTAAGGATGATATGAGAAGGAGGGTGGAATGGCAAAAATGTTTCTATATTATTTTACTTTAGTCTCTATGGTAGCAAGAATGGCTGTGTTATCTGAAATATCTTGTTTTTTTTTCATGAATATAAATCCAAAAATGAATGCGTGGTGCACATCTATGGGTACATAGAAGAAGGGTCTAATATTCTTCAATGAAAATTTAAATGCAGCTGTGTACATGGACGTCTTTAAGGAATTATTTGCGGTGTCGACAATCGGTATAGGACGGCGACCTCCATCTTCCAGTTCCACCTGGGCATTTGTCTATTTCCCTTTCCTTTCCCTGCCCTGATTGACACAGCCCAGTATGATCAAAAAGGCTCAGGGTTGGGTGCAGTTACAGCTCTGTCACAATATATTATGGGAACTTCTATCCAACACAGAAGTCAATTCACATAAGCAACCCTCAGAAATTTACTCAGAACAAGGCCGGGGCCACACAGTTATCTACTGCGATCCTCGCATGACACTCTGCTCATGCTGGCAGCACAGCGGGAGCCGAGTGTCATGCAAGTGTCACTGCGACTGAGGTTCAATCATGCGATCGGACCACAGCTGCGGGGGGCGGACCGTCACTGAGGAGGGGAGGGAGGGATTTATCGTATTCCACTCGCTCCAATTTTCATGCCGTGTGTCTTAGGCCTAACCCAGATCTTATAACATTAGTAGTGCATCAAAAGGTCATTACTAGAGATGGGTGAATAGTAACTATTCGTGTTCAAATTATTCGGAAAGAATCCCAAAGTACTATTCTGGTATTCGCCACGAATAACAAACATTAAGCAAGTGCTGAGCATTTTTTTTGTTGTGACAAATACTGGACTAGTACTCTAGAAAAAGGGGGGAGACCCCGCTCACCTGATCTGAGATCAAATCCGGGCCGTGCAAGGAAAGGAGGAAGGCAGCCTCCTAGCACAGGCAGAAACGAAGACAAAGTTTTCCAGCACAGGTCCAAAAATGGGTTAAAACTTGAAACTTTATTTCATGTCCATTAAAAAATTTCCATCAAGCAGTCAGGAAAAAATACAGATAGGAGGACGCGTTTCGAAAATTATAGTTCTTAATCTGTCTCAGAGACAGATTAAGAACTATAATGTTCGAAACGCGTCCTCCTATCTGTATTTTTTCCTGATTGCTTGATGGAAATTTTTTAATGGACATGAAATAAAGTTTCAAGTTTTAACCCATTTTTGGACCTGTGCTGGAAAACTTTGTCTTCATTTCTGGACTAGTACTCTGTATTCGGTAAGAATTATCCAAACACAAATACTTACTATTCGCCCATTACTAGTCGTAACGTCAGTAATAAGAAAAAGTTACGCATATGCATATATCACAAAGTTTTGACCATTACTCATGAAGAGGACAACCCCTTGCTGAACATTCCTTTTTAAGGTCCATTAAACACATTTTGATGAAAGCTTCTAGTATTGGTGGGACTTATTGTCACGCTAGGTAACGTGAAGTACCAAGCGAAAGGGGATGGAAACCGTTTCTAGGAAAGTCAGAGATGGTGAACCCTGACAAAACCTACCACAGGCCCCTGGCTTCCTTCACCATCCTAGATTGGTTCCGCACCTATGCACCGAGCTGGGTACTTGACCTTGGCTGACCCTGAAATAGGCCCTAGGTAGGGAACGGATGGGATGAGCGCTTAGTCAAACCCACTAAGTTCTAAAAAACACACAGTGGGAACAACTTTTCACCAGATGACTCAGGGAGAGGAACTGCGACAACAACAAAGTTTCTCCAGATGAATACAAGCCGACTGCTTGCACTGAAGACTTAAGTGTATTTGACCTATCACCAGCACAGAGTAAGGGGGAATGATAGTATTTAAAGGCACAAAGAAAAGTGCTGAAGATTAGGAAATCCGCAGGGTCCTAAAGAAAAAGAGATAAACCCCAAGCAGGAAAAAGGGAAAGTCAGATAGCAGCTTATGTAGCAAAATGCTGCAACCTTCTACAGCCAGAAACTACAGGACTGTCTGTCTGTCATGCGTGACAAACCCATGACACCTACTATCTATTGTGTCTGGTGGCCTCCCAAAATTCAGAAGAAATAAATATCTTCCAAATATATAAGCCAGTGTGAGAAGTGTATGGCTGTGGCTTACTCCACTCTTTCTCTTGGAATCACATGAATTCTTGGTGAGGTCAAGAGAGGGATAGATATTGGCTAATCAAGCCTCATAATAACCAATATGTAGGGTGCATGAGCACCATTAGCTCAAGAGTTTTGAGAAAGTCTAGAGGTTCTCAAGTATCAAGATATTTTTTTTATCCTAATTGGGAAAGAAAAACTTATCACTCTCACCTATAACGTTGAGTTCCTAAACTCCTATTTTTTCCAAAATTGCTCAGGTTACATTGAGAAGTTGTAAATATCACAATGCATGAAAATATAAATGTTGTAGTTATTTATTATTTATCCTAATGCTAGATCAAAATAAATATAAAGCAAACTATGTCTATATTACTTAATTGTCCCCATGTTCCTTCCTTTTATTTACAGAGCCGGTTACTAAACCTAGAATCACAGCGTCCACCACCCAACCCAAGGAAAATGGGTCATTAACTCTAACATGTAACACCGCACAAGCTATGACCATAAGGTGGACCAGGAATGGTGCTGGTGTCCCATCTGGAGCCAAACTATCTGGAGATAACAAGACTCTCACCTTCTCCGGTGTTAAACGAGGAGACTCCGGAGAATACCGGTGTGAAGCTCAGAACATCGTCAGTACCAGCAACAGCGATCCGTATACAGTGACTGTGGCCTGTGAGTAACCATCAGAGCTGTACTGGTTTGACCAAGTTTCCTATTTATAACGGAAGGCATTTTTCGGAACAGCATTTTAAGGATACAATATCTTATATGTTTTCCATTGCTTTATTGGCATTAAGTTCTGGATTTGAAAGTCACTTCAAAAAGGGCCAGGACACATTCTTCTTATTATTTATTTGTAGAGCACCATTGATTTCATGGTGAACATGACAAAAGGGTTAAATACAAAATACAGATATAAAATACAGTAGACAAACTAACAATGACAGACTGGTATAGAGGGAAGAGGGCTCGGGCCTTGTGGCTTACATTCTACAGGATAATGGGGAGGAGACAGTACATTGAGCGTTACAGCAGCTCCGGTCGTGGCTCTGGTGGTGGTGATGAGGCAGCAACTCTGGTGGTGGTGAGGCAGCAGCTCTGGTGGTGGTGAGGCAGCAGCTCTGGTGGTGGTGAGGCAGCAGCTCTGGTGGTGGTGAGGCAGCAGCTCTGGTGGTGGTGAGGCAGCTGCTCTGGTGGTGGTGAGGCAGCTGCTCTGGTGGTGGTGAGGCAGCTGCTCTGGTGGTGGTGAGGCAGCAGCTCTGGTGGTGGTGAGGCACCTGCTCTGGTGGTGGTGAGGCAGCTGCTCTGGTGGTGGTGAGGCAGCTGCTCTGGTGGTGGTGAGGCAGCAGCTCTGGTGGTGGTGAGGCACCTGCTCTGGTGGTGGTGAGGCAGCTGCTCTGGTGGTACAACTAGCAAAACTCAAGCCACTTATTATCAAATAACAGTACATTTCACAAACTTTGCTTGCCTGTATTTCAGAAAGTATACATCCGATCTCACCACTAAAGGTATGTTTAGAATCAGCATGACCGTGCCAGTGTAGCATTCGCTTTAGTTTATATAGGAAAATCCTGGTGGTTGGTCCTCTTTAAGGCTTTTTGACTTGAGAAGCCACTCTAAGATCTTAAAAAAGAGGTGTTTGACTCAAACAATGTCGTTTTGGCAAAGCTCAACCCCAAATTATATATATATTTTTTATATATATTTTTTATATATAATATATATATATAATTACTATGCTGTATTTATTACACCTGCTTTTTTTTTTATTTTTGTTTTTTATTTTATAGATGGCCCAGAAAAAGCACAAATAGACAAAACAGACGGCGCAGCATTTGTGAGGCCCGGATCCTCCATCACATTAACATGTTCTGCTGATTCTGTCCCACCTCCTGAATATCAATGGACATTCAGTGGCTCAGACTTAAAGGAAAAGACAAGCAAATATACTATTAATAATGCTGCACCTAAGGATGAAGGACAGTACACGTGTGTGGCAAAGAATACAGTGACTCTCCGCACCGCTACTGCCTCTGTATATGTGAATGTGACTGCAGGTAAATATGTTTGAGATATATATATATATTATACTGTGTGTGTGTGTGTGTGTGTGTGTGTATGTAGCAGTGAAGATATTTCTAAAGATGCTATGGACATGAATTTCTCACCAGGTATCTGTAACAACCCATCCAATCCACAATGACAATGATGTCAAACCATAGATTGAGTTATGTATAATAATGAGAAATGACACAGGAACTAAACATATGAAGAAAGAGAGGTGCAAAAAGCTATGGAAAGCCAGGACACCAGCTGAAATCTATCAGTAATTAGAAAGCAATCATGTCACTTAGTAAAGAATAATATCAACTTGCCTGAAAAAGCTCTCTATACCAAGGTGACGCACAAACATCTCATGATGGGTAAAACCAGTGAGCTGACTTAAGATCTTCCTAACCTTGTTGTTGCAAAACAAATTGATGCCATTGGTTGCACAATAATTTCTAAATTACCGATGGTTCCAGTGAACATGGTTGGGGTTATAATGTGGAAGTGGAAAACACATCATTTCACCATAAACCGGCCACAACCAAGTGTTCCCCCACACGGTTTAAGAGAGAGGAGTGAAAAGAATTAACAGAAGAGTTGTCCAAGAGCCAAGCACCACCTGTGGAGAGGGAGAGCTACAGGAAGACTTGAAACCAGCAGGTACAATTGTTTCAAACAAAACACTCAAAACTCACTCTCTATGGCCTGTATGCACGCTCCTGTATGCACGCTCACCACGCAAGACTCCATTATTGAACAAAAAGCAGATTCAAGAGCTTTTAAAGTTTGCTCAACAATATATAGACAAGTCTGTGAAATACTGGGAGAATATAGTCTGGTCAGATGAGACCAACATCAAACACTTTGAATGCCATAATACCCACCAAGCTTGGAAGCCAAAAGGCAAATCACCCCAAAAGCACCAACAACAGTGAAGTGTGGAGGAGGGAACATCATGGTGTAGGGCATTTTTTCAGTATACGGCACTGGCAAACTTTATATATTATATAATTGAAGGAAATATGAATGGACAAATGTACAGAGACATGCTTGATAAAAATTTGATGGCATCTACAAGGATGATGAATATGACGCGAGGGTGGACATTTTAGCTAGAAACTGATGCCAAACACACAGCCAAGGAAACTTTTAATGGTTTCATAGAAAGAAAATAAATCTGCTAGAATGGCCGAGCCGATCACTGGAGCTGAATCCAAAAGAAAATGTATGGAAGGAACAAAGCTCAGAGTTCATAGAAGGAGCCGGGACCTGCAGGATGTGAAGAATGTTTGTGTGGAAGAATGGGCCAAAATCCCATCAGAGCAATGCATGCCCCTATTTTCTCCAGACGAGGTGTCAGACTTTTTTTATAGAAAGTTTTAATTAAGTTAAGCGTGTCCAATACTTGTTCCCCGTGTCATTTCTCATTATTACACATCACTAAATTTATAGACCTCTAGGATTTGATTTCTTTGGCTGTGTGGATTGGATATGTTGTTACCGGCATCTGGTAAGAAATTGTTTTGTCAATATCACCTTCAGATATATATATATATATAATATAATATATTATATATATATATATATATATATATATGATAGAGCGAGATATAGATATATATATATACAGTGCCTACAAGTAGTATTCAACCCCCTGCAGATTTAGCAGGTTTGATAAGATGCAAATAAGTAAAGGTGGTGTCACACACAGCAACAACGACAACGACGTCGCTGCTACGTCACCATTTTCTGTGACGTTGCAGCAACGTCCCGTCGCTGTCGCTGTGTGTGACATCAAGCAACGAGCTGGCCCCTGCTGTGAGATCGCCGCTCGTTGCTGAATGTCCAGCTTCATTTTTTGGTCGTCGCTCTCCCGCTGTGACGCACAGATCGCTGTGTGTGACAGCGAGAGAGCGACGAAATGAAGCGAGCAGGGAGCAGGAGCCGGCGTCTGGCAGCTGCGGTAAGCTGTAACCAAGGTAAACATCGGGTAACCAAGGTGGATACCCGATATTTACCTTCGTTACCAGCCTCCGCCGCTCTCACGCTGCCAGCGCCGGCTCCTGCTCTCTGCACATTTAGCTGCAGTACACATCGTGTAATTAACCCGATGTGTACTGTAGCTAGGAGAGCAAGGAGCCAGCGCTAAGCAGTGTGCGCGGCTCCCTGCTCTCTGCACATGTTGCAGCACAGCGACGCGTGTCGTTATGATCGCTGCTTCGGCTGCTGTGTTTGACAGCTAAGTAGCGATCATAACAGCGACTTACAAGGTCGCTGCTACGTCACAGAAAATGGTGACGTAACAGCGACGTCGCTGTCGCTCTCGTTTAGTGTGACCCCAGCTTTAGAGCCTGCAAACTTCAAACAAGAGCAGGATTTATTAACAGATGCATAAATCTTACAAACCAACAAGTTATGTTGCTCAGTTAAATTTTAATAAATTGTCAACATAAAAGTGTGGGTCAATTATTATTCAACCCCTAGGTTTAATATTTTGTGGAATAACCCTTGTTTGCAATAACAGCTAATAATCGTCTTTTATAAGACCTGATCAGGCCGGCACAGGTCTCTGGAGTTATCTTGGCCCACTCCTCCATGCAGATCTTCTCCAAGTTATCTAGGTTCTTTGGGTGTCTCATGTGGACTTTAATCTTGAGCTCCTTCCACAAGTTTTCAATTGGGTTAAGGTCAGGAGACTGACTAGGCCACTGCAACACCTTGATTTTTTCCCTCTTGAACCAGGCCTTGGTTTTCTTGGCTGTGTGCTTTGGGTCGTTGTCTTGTTGGAAGATGAAATGACGACCCATCTTAAGATCCTTGATGGAGGAGCAGAGGTTCTTGGCCAAAATCTCCAGGTAGGCCGTGCTATCCATCTTCCCATGGATGCGGACCAGATGGCCAGGCCCCTTGGCTGAGAAACAGCCCCACAGCATGATGCTGCCACCACCATGCTTGACTGCAGGGATGGTATTCTTGGGGTCGTATGCAGTGCCATCCAGTCTCCAAACGTCACGTGTGTGGTTGGCACCAAAGATCTCGATCTTGGTCTCATCAGACCAGAGAACCTTGAACCAGTCTGTCTCAGAGTCCTCCAAGTGATCATGAGCAAACTGTAGACGAGCCTTGACATGACGCTTTGAAAGTAAAGGTACCTTACGGGCTCGTCTGGAACGGAGACCATTGCGGTGGAGTACGTTACTTATGGTATTGACTGAAACCAATGTCCCCACTGCCATGAGATCTTCCTGGAGCTCCTTCCTTGTTGTCCTTAGGTTGGCCTTGACTCTTCGGACAAGCCTGGCCTCGGCACGGGTGGAAACTTTCAAACGCTGTCCTCGCCGTGGAAGGCTAACAGTAGTTCCATAAGCCTTCCACTTCCGGATGATGTTCCCAACAGTGGAGACAGGTAGGCCCAACTCCTTGGAAAGGGTTTTGTACCCCTTGCCAGCCTTGTAACCCTCCACGATCTTGTCTCTGATGGCCTTGGAATGCTCCTTTGTCTTTCCCATGTTGACCAAGTATGAGTGCTGTTCACAAGTTTGGGGAGGGTCTTAATTAGTCAGAAAAGGCTGGAAAAAGAGATAATTAATCCAAACATGTGAAGCTCATTGTTCTTTGTGCCTGAAATACTTCTTAATACTTTAGGGGAACCAAACAGAATTCTTGTGGTTTGAGGGGTTGAATAATAAATGACCCTCTGAATAAACTTTTCACAATTTAAAAAAAAAAAAAAAGAAATAACATTCTTTTTTGCTGCATTTCACACTTCCAGGCTGATCTACAGTCCAAATGTCACAATGCCAAGTTAATTCCGAATGTGTAAACCTGCTAAATCTGCAGGGGGTTGAATACTACTTGTAGGCACTGTAGATAGCTATACATGAATATGAATATATATATATATATATATATATATATATATATATATATATATATATATAATATACATGTATATGTGTGTATGTATGTGAATGTGTGTGTATATATACACATGCATATTTTACTTAAACATACATTTATTATATATACATGTATGTTATATATAGTTAGGTCCAGAAATATTTGGACAGTGACACAAGTTTTGTTATTTTAGCTGTTTACAAAAACATGTTCAGAAATACAATTATATATATAATATGGGCTGAAAGTGCACACTCCCAGCTGCAATATGAGAGTTTTCACATCCAAATCGGAGAAAGGGTTTAGGAATCATAGCTCTGTAATGCATAGCCTCCTCTTTTTCAAGGGACCAAAAGTAATTGGACAAGGGACTCTAAGGGCTACAATTAACTCTGAAGGCGTCTCCCTCGTTAACCTGTAATCAATGAAGTAGTTAAAAGGTCTGGGGTTGATTACAGGTGTGTGGTTTTGCATTTGGAAGCTGTTGCTGTGACCAGACAACATGCGGTCTAAGGAACTCTCAATTGAGGTGAAGCAGAACATCCTGAGGCTGAAAAAAAAGAAAAAATCCATCAGACAGATAGCAGACATGCTTGGAGTAGCAAAATCAACAGTCGGGTACATTCTGAGAAAAAAGGAATTGACTGGTGAGCTTGGGAACTCAAAAAGGCCTGGGCGTCCACGGATGACAACAGTGGTGGATGATCGCCGCATACTTTCTTTGGTGAAGAAGAACCCGTTCACAACATCAACTGAAGTCCAGAACACTCTCAGTGAAGTAGGTGTATCTGTCTCTAAGTCAACAGTAAAGAGAAGACTCCATGAAAGTAAATACAAAGGGTTCACATCTAGATGCAAACCATTCATCAATTCCAAAAATAGACAGGCCAGAGTTAAATTTGCTGAAAAACACCTGATGAAGCCAGCTCAGTTCTGGAAAAGTATTCTATGGACAGATGAGACAAAGATCAACCTGTACCAGAATGATGGCAAGAAAAAAGTTTGGAGAAGAAAGGGAACGGCACATGATCCAAGGCACACCACATCCTCTGTAAAACATGGTGGAGGCAACGTGATGGCATGGGCATGCATGGCTTTCAATGGCACTGGGTCACTTGTGTTTATTGATGACATAACAGCAGACAAGAGTAGCCGGATGAATTCTGAAGTGTACCGGGATATACTTTCAGCCCAGATTCAGCCAAATGCCGCAAAGTTGATCGGACGGCGCTTCATAGTACAGATGGACAATGACCCCAAGCATACAGCCAAAGCTACCCAGGAGTTCATGAGTGCAAAAAAGTGGAACATTCTGCAATGTCCAAGTCAATCACCAGATCTTAACCCAATTGAGCATGCATTTCACTTGCTCAAATCCAGACTTAAGACGGAAAGACCCACAAACAAGCAAGACCTGAAGGCTGCGGCTGTAAAGGCCTGGCAAAGCATTAAGAAGGAGGAAACCCAGCGTTTGGTGATGTCCATGGGTTCCAGACTTAAGGCAGTGATTGCCTCCAAAGGATTCGCAACAAAATATTGAAAATAAAAATATTTTGTTTGGGTTTGGTTTATTTGTCCAATTACTTTTGACCTCCTAAAATGTGGAGTGTTTGTAAAGAAATGTGTACAATTCCTACAATTTCTATCAGATATTTTTGTTCAAACCTTCAAATTAAACGTTACAATCTGCACTTGAATTCTGTTGTAGAGGTTTCATTTCAAATCCAATGTGGTGGCATGCAGAGCCCAACTCGCCAAAATTGTGTCACTGTCCAAAGATTTCTGGACCTAACTGTGTATATATATATATATATATATATATATATATATATATATATATATATATATATATATGTCTGTATGTATGTATGTATTTATTTATTTATATATATATATATATATATATATATATTACTGTGTATATATATGTATGAATATGGATATATATATATATATATATATAATATATATTATATATTACTACCATATACCATATAATATATTACTACCATTCAAAAGTTTGTGGTCACCCAGACAATTTTGTCTATGAAAAATCCTACTTTTATTTACAAATGAGTTGATAATGAATAGAGAATATCGTCCAGACAGTGACGAGATCAGAAATAATGATTGTTACTTGTAATAATAATTTTCTCTTCACACTTTGCTTTCAGCACAGAATGCTCCTTTGCAGCAATTCCAGCTTTGCAGAGCTTTGGCATTCTAGCTGTTAATTTGCGGGGGTAATCTGGAGATATTTCACCCCATGCTTCCCCCCCCCCCCCACAAGTTGGATTGGCTTGATGGGCACTTTTGGCACCGTACGGTCAAGCTGCTCCCACAACACCTCTATAGGGTTGAGGTCTGGTGACGGGGCGGCCTCTCCATTACAGATAGATACCAGCTGCTGCTTCCTCCCTAAATAGCTCATGCATAATTTGGAGGAGCTTTGGGTCATTGTCCTGTTGTAGGATGAAATTGGCTCCAATCAAGCGCTGTCCACAGGGTATGGCATGGCGTTGCAAAATGGAGTGATAGCCTTCCTTATTCAAAATACCTTCTACCTTGTACAAATCTCCCACTTTACCAGCATCAAAGCAACCCCAGACCATCACATTACCTCCACCATGCTTGACAGATGGCATCAGACACTCTTCCAGCATCTTTTCAGTAGTTCTGCGTCTCACAAATGTTCTTCTGTGTGATCCAAACACCTCAAACTTCAATCTGTCTGTCCATAACACTTTTTTCCAATCTTCCTCTGTCCAATGTCTGTGTTCTTTTGCCCATATTAATCTTTTCCTTTTATTAGCTAGTCTCAGATATGGCTTTGTCTTTGCCACTTTGCCCTGAAGGCCGGCATCCCGAAGTCTCCTCTTCACTGTAGACGTTGACACTGGCATTTTGCGGGTACTATTTATGAAGCTGCCAGTTGAGGACCTGTGAGGCGTGGATTTCTCACACTAGAGACTGTAATGTACGTCTTGTTGCTCAGTTGTGCAGCGCGGCCTCCCACTTCTCTTTCTACTCTGGTTACAGCCTGTTTGTGCTCTCCTCTGAAGGGAGTAGTGCACACCGTTGCAGGAAATCTTCAGTTTCTTGGCAATTTCTCGCATGGAATATCCTTCATTTCTAAGATCAAGAATAGACTGTCGAGTTTCACATGAAAGTTCTCTTTTTCTCGCCATTTTGAGAGTTTATTGCAACCAACAAATGTAATGCTCCAGATTCTCAACTAGTTCAATGGAAGGTCAGTTTTATAGCTTCTCTAATCAGCAAAACTGTTTTCAGCTGTGCTAGCATACTTGCACAAGGGTTTTCAAGGGATTTCTAAACATCCATTAGCCTTCTAACACAGCAAACACAATGTACCATTAGAACACTGGAGTGGTGGTTGTTGGAGATGGGCCTCTATACACCTATGTAGATATTGCATTAAAAACCAGACGTTTGCAGCTAGAATAGTCATTTACCGCATTACAATGTATAGAGGGGATTTCTGCTTAATTTAATGTTAGCTTCTTTGAAAACATATGTGGCTTTTCTTTGAAAAATAAGGAAATATTTAAGTGACCCTAAACTTTTGAACTGTAGTGTATGTATGTTTTTTATATATATATATATATATATATATATATATATATATATATATATATATATATATATATATATATATATATATAATTTATATTTAGCTTTAATTTAAATGTATATTTTTTTATATAATTTTTTATGTATTTTTTTAAATAGTAAAATATCTTATACTGACTTTTCCAGTACCCTGTACTTCTTATTCCAATGCTGCCTGGGTTCCAGATCGCCATTCTTCTTGCTCAGCCCTGTAGGCCATGTGGTTATTTGTGCCATTAGCTGGCCAAACCAGTGCCCAATTTCTTACTGTTGTGCCCAACGTCATGCTTTATTTAACTTTAACTATTACATAATTTTGTCTTAATTTTATACAATGACCCCTAATTGTTTTACAGAATACACAGAACCTATCAATCAACAATTACCAATGATCATTGGAGTGGTGGTGGCCGGCGTGCTATTGCTGATTCTTATCATAGCGTTAATTTATCTGTTCATGATACACAAACGGCGCAAAAGGTAAGAACACAACGTAGAACGCAACACGTGACCGATTCTAGAAATGTACGTAAAATACGCTTTCGATAAAAAATAGAACTAGAACCATTAATTTAAAAGGTTTGCTTGGTAGGAGGACATGTGTGATGGCTTCTAGACTCACGGAGGTCCACTCTTTGAATAGAGAGTTAGCGTGCATGCACAACTACCACTCTCAAGCCATGTCATTGGCTCAAATATCTTTAAACACCCCATAATGAATGAAGTAACACATGTGTAATGCTACTCCAAGCAAAAAAGGGAAAAAGGCCCCCATTTTAGCCATTGGTTGGTTCCCCACTGACCTAGAAGTTATCACCTATAGTGGGTGAAGTATTAAAGACATCACCAATTTACTAAGTAAATATATTTCTAAAGGCAATATTGACATTAATTTCTCACCAGATGTTGGTAACAACCCATCCAATCC
>NC_134363.1:37025782-37115782 GCF_048569485.1 Anomaloglossus baeobatrachus | reverse complement strand
GCGATCGGGTGTGTGTGTGAGTGGATGCGATCGGGTGTGTGTGTGAGTGCATGCGATCGGGTGTGTGAGTGTCGGCAGAGGAGCAGGGCGTGCTGGAGAAGGCTGGGAGCAGAGAGGCTGATCATGGGGAAGAGGGAAATGCTGATGCTGAAGGAGGCTGGGATAGGAAGGCTGGGAAGAAGGAGGCTGGGAGGAGAGAGGCTGATCCTAGGGAAGGCTGGGGAGAGGAGGCTGATGCTGAGGGAGGCTGGAAGGAGAGAGGCTGATGCTGAGGGAGGCTGGGACGAGGGAGGCTGATGCTTAGGGAAGCTGATGCTGGAGGAGGCTGGAAGAACAGAGGCTGATGCTGGTGGAGGCTGATGCTTTGGGAGGCTGATGCTGGGGGAGACTGGGAGAGGAAGGCTGATGCTGAGGGAGGCTGGGAGGGGGAGGAAGGAGGCTGGGAAGAGAGAGGCTGATCCTTGGGAAGGCTGGGAAAGGGAGGCTGATGCTGAGGGAGGCTGGAAGGAAAGAGCCTGATGCTAGAGACAGAGACGCTGATGCTGGGAGGAGAGAGGCTGATGCTGCGGGCAGAGAGGCTGATGATGCGGGTAGAGAGGCTGATGCTGGCGCAGCATGGCGGATGGAGCACGTTTGGTAATGCGCAGCATGGCGGATGGAGCACGTTTGGGAGTGCGCAGCATGGCGGATGGAGTACGTTTGGGAGTGCGCAGCATGGCGGATGGAGCACGTTTGGGAGTGCGCAGCATGGCGGATGGAGCACGTTTGGGAGTGCGCAGCATGGCGGATGCAGCACGATGGCGAGTGCGGAGTATGGCAGATGGAGCATGTTTGGGAGTGCGCAGCATGGCGGATGGACCACGTTTGGGAGTGCGCAGCATGGCGGATGGAGCACGTTTGAGAGTGCGCAGCATGGGAGATGGAGCACGATGGGGGCATGGAGCACGATGGGGAGTGTGGAGTATGGCGGATGGAGCACGTTTGGGAGTGCGCAGCATGGTGGATGGAGCACATTTGGGAGTGCGCAGCATGGCGGATGGAGCACGTTTAGGAGTGCGCAGCATAGGAGATGGAGCACGATGGGGAGTGCGCAGCGTGGCGGATGGAGCACGATGGGGAGTGCGCAGCATAGGGAATGGAGCACGATGGGGAGTGCGCAGCATGGCGGATGGAGCACGTTTGGGAGTGCGCAGCATGGCGGATGGAGCACGTTTGGGAGTGCGCAGGATGGGAGATGTAGCACGATGGGGGGTGCGCAGCATAGGGGATGGAGCACGATGGAGAGTGCACACCTCCCCCCAACACACACACACGCGCGCGCGCGCACTGCACAACACACCACACACACACACTGGAAACCACAAACAACTGCCCTACACAGACACCCACACACAGACAACGCTGCACACACAAATATACGCACATACCGCACATATATATAACAAAAATCATACATGAACTACACAATACGTAAATTCTAGAATACCCGATGCGTAGAATCGGGCCACCTTCTAGTAATACAATAATTGTCTCCAGTGGAAAGAAGGATTGGGCATGTTGGATTTCAACATGCCCAGTCCTCCATTCTCAAATAAAATAGGCTACTTTCAATATATATTCTGAAAGCCATGTGTCTCAGGTGACAGGCAGTCATGTGGTGTCTGGCAACAGAAGGTCACAGTGTTTAGCTGCGCAAACTGCTCCCTGACTTTCTATTGTTCCTGCTGTCAGTATTCAGTGTACTAGGCATCTCCTCTGCTGGGTTTTCATCCTTTTCCCTTTAGGACCCGACGGAGCTCCTCTTCCCTTCAGCTGCTAATTATCTGTATTTCCCCTTGGGTTTAAATACTTCCATCTTTCCTGGACTTGTGCTTTTGATATTCAGTTCATTCAAGCCCTGGGTGCAAGCAGGTGGCTTGTACTCATCTGTGGTGGTGGTGTTGTTGTAACTTTGCTGAACGTCTATCTGAGTCATCTGATAAGTTGTTCATGCACTTTCCCCATTGTGTCCTCCTTGTTGTCTTTTATACTGTTTAGTGGGGTTGACTAAGTGCTCATCCCATCCGTTCCCTATTTAAGGACCAGCACTAGGGATATCTAGTGTCAGGTATCCTGCTCGGCGCATAGGTGCAGAACCTATCTAGGGTGGTAAGGGACCCCAGGGACCAGCACTAGGGATATCTAGGGTCAGGTATCCTGCTCGGCGCATAGGTGCAGAACCTATCTAGGGTGGTGAGGGACCCCAGGGACCAGTGGTAGGCTTGGTCAGGGGTCACCATCTCCCCCTTCCCTTGATACAGGGTTTCCCTTCCCTTTTGATCGTTAATTTGGATGATGAGATCAGCGGCACTGGGAGCCATAACAGGCCTGTAAAATAGATCAACATGGTGGCATCTAATGGGACAAGCCACATTTTAAAACTAAAAGGGGCATAAAGATAAAGCGTCTATTGGCACTACTGTTTATTACGGTTCCTAACGACATACAGTAGATCTCTTGTGTGGTCATATTCTCGAGATCAAAAATGGAGGTTAACGCTCAGCATATACAATATATTGTCCTGGAAACCCCCTGTGTTAATAAAGTGACGTTTTGCTCTAAAAGCCAAGGTTGTGCAAATAGTGGAAGACTGACACCAGCCGCAGTCATGTGAAACATTACCTAATCTATTGACGGCTTAAATTAATGTCAATGACCTACGCTGCTTTTTATATCCCCTTCCTATGCTCAATGTATGCTGTAAACCGTTTTCGGTGACTGTTCTATTTTACAGATCACAATCTGTATTAAAAATGTAAGAAAAATAGCAACAATGTTATTCTAGACAGATTTTTCGTGACCGTTCAGGAAGTTCACATGTACATTAGCAGCAATAGACTGAATCAGACCCTATATCTTGTATTGAGGCATCTAATGAGCGTGTGCAAAGGTCATTGAGCAGGGAAGGGTGGGCAGGATCAGTGGTGGGTCCTATTGCTATGACTTGGGGTTTTATCTAGTGAGCTGTCATCTCCTAGTCTTGCTGTCAGGGATATCCCAGTCTGTGCAGGGGCCAATGGGGACTGTGCAGCTGGAGTACTAGTCTCTATAGGAGACAAGGGGTGCAGATGCGGCAGCAGCGATATTGTGTTTCCCTATCTGTGTGTTGGTATACCTACATGTGCATAACACCTATGTTATCTACTATATAGGGAGGTGTTATCAGTCATTGAACAGGAGGAGGTGAGCTGTGATATCACCTGTTGTGAATGGTGGCTACTGTGTTATCAATTATTGTGTAGGAGGAGGTGAGCTGTGACATCACCTATTGTGAATGGTGGATCCTGTGTTATCTACTGTATATAGAGGTGTTTCCAGTCTTTGTACAGGAGGAGTAGGTGAGCTGTGACATCACCTATTGTGAATGGTGGCTCCTGTGTTATCAATTATTGTGTAGGAGGAGGTGAGCTGTGACATCACCTATTGTGAATGGTGGATCCTGTGTTATCTATGGTATATAGAGGTGTTATCAGTCATTGTATAGGAGGAAGAGGTGAGCTGTGACATCACCTAATGTGAATGGTGGATCCTGTGTTATCTATGGTATATAGAGGTGTGATCAGTCATTGTACAGGAGGAAGAGGTGAGCTGTGACATCACCTAATGTGAATGGTGGATCCTGTGTTATCTATGGTATATAGAGGTGTGATCAGTCATTGTACAGGAGAAGGAGGAGGTGAGCTGTGACATCACCTATTGTGAATGGTGTATCCTGTGTTATCTACTTTTACATAGGTATTAGCTGTTATTGTAATCATGCCTGTGATGATAATGAGACTGTTTGATATTCGGTGCACTGTCCTCTGGAAGCAGTTCAGGGAGAGTTAATCTAGGAGGGAGAGCTTAGATTGCAGCAGGGTTTGTACACTTGCCCCCTTTAATGCCTTTCACATGTCACTAAGGAGTGTTTTTAGCCTTGTTTAATCTAATAAATAAATAATGAAAACTGTTGTGGGTACCCCCTATATTTGATAACCAGCCAAGGTAAAGCAAACAGCTTGGGGCTGGTATTATCTGGCTAGGTAGGCCCATGTTAATTTGGCTCTTCCCAGCCTAAAAAATATCAATCCACAGTCTCCGCAGAATTGGCACATCACATTAAATAAGCAAATTCTGGTGCTTTGACCGTCTCTTCCCAATTGCGCTGGAGTGGTAGCAATCGGGGTAATATTTTCTGGGGTTGATGTCAGGTGGCATCAAGTCCACGGGTTAGTAATGGAGAGGCGTCTATCAGACATCCCCATTACTAACCTAGTAATAAAAAAAAACACATTCACAATAAAATAGGTTGTTTGAATAAAGACTCCTCCACACTATCCTTCGTTCCCTAAATGACCAAACCACGTGTCACAAATTCAGCTCTGACGAATGTGAACAGCAGTAAAGTGCAGCTATTCACAGGTTTCTGGGTACTGACAATTCTCATCAGAATCACCAGGTCTTGCTGAGCGCAGCATTGACCTGGCAGCTTTGATGAGATATTTCGCCATTACCCAGCGCATGTGAATATCTGCACTTTACTGCTATTCACAGTTGCCAGAGCTGCACTCGTGGATCGTGGACGATGGAGACGCTTTGTGGAAACCTTTTTGATAATTGGTGAACGAGTGATGGTGTGGGGGAGACTTTATTCAAATAAACTATTTTCTTGTGTCTGGTATTGTTTGGGATTACTGGGTTAGTAATGGGGTGTCTGATGGCTATTACTCCATTCCTAACCCCCTGGGCTTGACGCCAGCTGACAGTACACAGCTGACATCAACCCCAAAAATATTACCCCAATTGCCACTTTACTAGCACAATCGGGTAGAGTCATGCAAAGCACTAGAATTGGTGCATGTAAAGGCTGCTTTACACGCAGCAACATCGCTAGCAATGTCGCTGGTGAAAGCACCCGCCCCCGTCACACGGGACTTGCCTGCCTAGCGACATTGCTGTGGCCGGCAAACCGCCTCCTTTCTAAGGGGGCGGGTCGTGCGGCGTCACAGCGACGTCACTAAGCGGCCGCCCAATAGAAGTGGAGGGGCGGAGATGAGCGGTCGTAACATCCCGCCCACCTCCTTCCTTCCTCATTGACGGCGGCCGCAGGTACGATGATGTTCCTCGTTCCTGGGGTGTCACACGTAGCGATTTGTGCTGCCACAGGAACGACGAACAACCTGCGTCCTGCAACAGCAACGATATTTGGGAGTAGAACGACGTGTCAACGATCAACGATATGGTGAGTAATTTTGATTGTTAACAGTCGTTCCTGCGTTTCACACACAACGACGTCGCTAACGAGGCCGGATGTGCGTCACGAATTCCGTGACCCCAATAACATCTCGTTAGCGATGTCGTTGCGTGTAAAGCCCCCTTAATATGATACGCCACTTCTGGTGCAACTGCGGGCTACTACTTTTAGGCTGGTTAGACTCCCTGACGAAGCGAACACTTCACCATCGTGAAACGTGCGTTGGAGTCTGTACTGGGGGCTCACCCTCCCTGTCACCTCTGGTTGGCTGCACGTCCTATTGGTACTTCCACCCCTTCTTACAGGTTTGCGGTACTTGTGATTTGAGTCCACATGCATTTGGCTTGTCCCGGTCTTTCCTCTTTCCTCTTCACTGAACCCTTATGGGTCTACCTACATAATAGGGGCTGCCCGATGCATGTGTTCCCATAGTATGACTACTGCTTGCCTGTTGTATATCCTCCGCTATTTTGGCCAGGGTATCTATCTAAACTTTGGCTTTGCCTGTGATAAATTAGCCCACTTGGGCTTTTTATTGTCTTTTTGGATACATGTGGCCTGCTGGATGGAGATCTGATTCCCCCTTAGTGATGGTCGTGCAGCTCCCAGGTGTTATTGCCTTTTATACCATCTTTCTCTCTTGTGCCTGTTTTATCTAAATTTGACTCTGCATGTTTAATATTTATATCAATAAACTATTTGATATTTTTGAAGCTAATTTACTCTGTTCTCCTGGTTTTTGATGTACTTTTAGGCTGGGCAGGGCCAAATAACCATGAGCTTTCTTAGCCTAATAATACCAGCCTGCAGCTGTGTGCTTTGCCTCGGCTGAATATCAAAAATAGGGGGACCCCACATCATTTTTTAAAATGTATTTATTTATTTCCCAGCAGTGACCTGGGAGTCAGAGATGCATCAAGGAATCTTCCCCATGCTGTTCCAATTCAACACTGTTTCCATCCATTTCAGCAATTTTTTTTCTTGTTCTCCACCCTCCCCAGCCCTCCTAATAAGGGTCTTCCGGAAAAATGCTTGATTTTCCCATTGACTTCCATTGTACGGTCTACTCAAGTTGAGCCCATCCGAGTGTCCAACTTGCTGGATTCCAGTAGTCCTCGCTCATCACTATAGAGGATGCAATGGTAGATATATAACTAGTGTTGAGCGAGTAGTTGACTATTCACACTCGCTATGCTGTTAGCAAGTACTGTCTGCTACTCGCAAATTCGTTACGAGTAGCGGGCACAATGTAAGTCAATGGGAAATACTCGCTAAATAGCGAGGAACCCGAAAGCCGCACTACTCACTACTCACACGCAAAGTACGGCTTTCGGGTTACTCGCTACTTAGTGAGTATATCCCATTGACTTACATTGTGCCCGATATTCGTAACAAATACGCGAGTAGCGGATAATACTCGCTAACAACATAGCGAGTGCGCATAGTCAACTACTTGCTCAACACTACGTATAACATGACCCGGGTGCCTCACAAGGTCCAAGGGTCCATTTTGCACATAAGGACACCCTAATATTATAAATCACACATGGTACCCGTATTTTTTCCTTGGTGGCCAGGAACTTCAAGCGATTGGAAAAGATGATAGTACCATAAAATACACACGATACTGACTGTATATTAAGTACAGTCATTTTACAGGAAGAATCCAGGGAGTTTCCATGAATGACATCACAAGGCCGCTCTCCCGGCTCTTGCTTTTTGTAGATCGTGGTGTGTGACTTGTCTTCTGATTTATAGGGTCAGTGTGCTCTCTGACCTGCAGGAAGCTTCTGTGAGGACACTTCCTACCCTATTTAAAGGAAGGAAATCGCCCTTTTGAAATTTAGTTCCCGATATGTAAAAAAAAATGATATATAGTTGTTAGCATAGATCCAGGAAACTGTTCTGCTGAGCTGGAGCTGTCTACACCTCCGTCATGTATTGAGTTGACAAATACGGAACATCCAAAGATCTGGTCGGTGGTGAAGAGTAGAGATGAGCGGACCCTTGGAAATTCTGTTCGGCGGGTTCATCCGGATTTTAAATAATGTTGGAAGCCCCAGCAATGGACCAAAGAGAGAGCATGTGATAGGGGATTGTGAAAAAAAGAAAACTTCTATTTACATGAATCATGAAAACAAAAATGCCTGCTTCTATTTTATGCAAAGCAGAAGTTTGCATCAGCCAACGAAGACATGTGAACTCAGATGTGAGCACGCTGACTTCCCAATAATGCTTTGCAGCTAGCTTATCAAATGGTATAGCACAGCCAATCAAGAGACACTATCATAGGCTGTATAAAAGCTGAGGCAGGGAATGCAGCAGCCATTTGGATACAGAAATAGGATCAGGAAGACATAAAATACTGAATTAAAGTTATAGAAAGTGTACGACAGGAGAGCAGCCTGTATAAAAGCCTAGGCAGGGAATTCAGCAGCCATTTGATGGTGGTTCTAGATACAAAAATAGAATGAGGAAGCTATAAAACACTGAGTAAATATTATAGATAGTGTGCAACAGGAGAGCCGTAATCCTAGCCTGTATAAAAGCTAAGGCAGGGAATGCAGCAGTCATTTGATGGTGGTTCTGTATTCAGATATAGAAGGAAGAAGACATAAAATACTGAATAAGCAATATTATAGATAGTGTGCAACAGGAGATCAGTAATCCTAGTCTATATAATAGCCTAGGCAGGGAATGCAGCAGCCATTTGGATACAGAAATAAAATAAGGAAGATATAAAACACTAAATAAAAATTATAGATAGTGTGTGACAGGAGAGCAGTAATCATAGCCTGTATAAAAGTCAAGGCAGGGAATGCAGCAGCCATTTGATGGTGGTTCTGGATAGAGAAATAGCATGAGGAAGCCATAAAGCACTGAATAAACATTCTAGATAGTGTGCGACAGGAGAGCAGTAATCCTAGTCTGTATAAAAGTCAAGGCAAGGCAATGGCACCAGCCATTTGGATACAAAAATAGGATCAAGAAAACATAAAGCACTGAATAAAAATTGTAGATAGTGTGCGACAGGAGAGCAGTTATAAAAGCCTGTATGAAAGCCTAGACAGGGAATGCAGTAGACATTTGATGGTGGTTTTGGATACAGAAATAGAATGAGGAAGACATAAAACACAGAATAAACATTATAGATAGTGTGCAACAGGAGAGCAGTAATCCTAGCCTGTATAAAAGTCCAGGCAGGGAATGCAGCAGCCATTTGATGGTGGTTCTGGATACAGAAATAGAATGAGAAAGCTATAAAACAGTACAAAAATATTATCTATAATGAGCAGTAATAAACAGCCACTGTCTGTTTATCCATCGTCATAGATGTTGAGATCACTTTCACATTACCAAAGCTGTGTTTGTGTTAACAAGCCTAAAAGTGGTTGGATTCAGCCCTAGGAAACCTCAGAGTGTTACACACATCTTTTCAGGACAATTGGAGGCTTTGCAGTATAGCACTTGAAATTAAAATTTTATTTTTGAAAAATATTCATCAAATTGGAATTTCAAAAGATTCGCTCATCTCTATTGATGACCTATGCTAAGGCTAGGTTCAGAAAATCGGATGTATTCTCATTTGAGAAGATCGGTCTGATTATGCTAATCAGCCACTGATCAGAGTGTGATTCAATTTTCTCGTATTTGGAGGAGATGGAAAAAAAACATTTTTTTTTTTCGTTCTGTCAGTCCGAGTGCGGTCTGATTTTTTTTTTTTTCTCCTCCTGACAGACCCATTGACTTGAATGGCTAGATGCAATCTGATTTACAGAGGCAACTCGGGTGTGCTGCAATTATTTTTTTAATTTTTTTTCTCAGTGTTAAAAGTTCTAATTTATTAAATAATTTCTAGTACATATAGATAACATGACATATAGATAATTGCTGACATAACAGACGTATATTGTATATTCGTCTAGGTAATTTTATTGCATTGCATCATGTGTGGTGCCCCTGAGGCTCTAGTCGCCACAGAGTACTGCACTCCATTTGAGGTGTAGTACTGATCATGGATCCAAGGGAGGTCGGTGCCGGTTTCACCATACACAACAACATACACACATGGGTTGCCCCTTCCCCACTAGGGACTGGGCTAGGGTCGGGTACCGAAGGGGTCGCCTACAGTGCGGCATTTACAGGATGCCATCACAACTTGGGCCCAATCCACTAGCTTAGGACCTGGGTGGGGGAAGGAGCGGCCACCAGGGGGAGTTAGGAGTCACACACATACTAATTGAGTTCTCCAGCAGGACTGACAGTGAGCAGACGTCTTTCCTGGTAGCTCCTGTAAGACATGGGAGTTTAACGGTCGCTGAGGAGGATCCAGTGTCAGTGCCCCCGGGACCAGCACTGTTCAGGGTGCAGCACCCTAGGGTGGTGCAATTCCAAGTTGCATCACCAGATTCTGCCAGCAGAGGGGTTCCATGCTTCTTCGACCACCCAAGTTTCCAGAGCCATGTGGCACCTAGGACTCCCGGGTTTCGATCACGATCAGACTCAAGAGGATCCATGCTACCGGCATAGGGAACAGTACTCTACCTAGTATGGAAGGGACTCTTAAGTGCTTCAAGCCACAGGGACCCGCACTAAAAAGCGTAGTGAGGAAGGGCCCTCAGACTACCACATTGGTTCTGACCTACACGGATCCGGGATCAACCTGAGCCCATCTTGGCAGTGACCAGTGTGACTAGACTGGCAACTGAAGCTGTGAGTAAACTACACCTTGAATGCGTAGAGACTATGTTGGCTCGTCCTTACCAGCGTCGTGGCCCAGCGCTGAGGCGCCAATGGCCGTTAAAACCCTTATCATCCACCCGGGGCCCGCTCCGCCTGTGGGTACCGGCTGCCATATCACCTGCCCCGGAGAGGAACCCAGCAGCGGCGGCTATTCCCTGGCCGCATACCACAGGTGGCATCACAACAAACTTTTCCCAATACCCCGCTTCCCTCCCCCACCATTTACTTTACGCCTCGGAATAACGCAACCGGGCAAGGCCACCACGTGACCACGCCTGACCCGACCCGAAACGGCCCGGCAACGAGTAGGTTAACCACCTTCCCCATGGGGCGCTACACATGCAAGCCAGGATTTCTTAAAATAGACAAAGCCAGTTGCACTTTAAACCTATAAATACCATATGATGTGACATTCAGGGGGGATCCCTCTCGCTGAGGATCACTCCATTTAAGGCATGTGTGAGAGCTCTAGCACATGGGTTAGTCCTTAGCAGAAGCAAGATACCCAGTCCCTGATAGAAGACATCTTCAAGGCCTACAGCATGACCCAATCCATTCAGGAACCAAGGAAAGATGAATGAACTGCCAAACCTTCTATATATTTAGTAGAAAAATGGACTATTATTTACTATAAAGTTCAAACAAGCTATCATGTAAGCTAAAGAACAATACTATTATTTTTCCCTTTCTGTAACTAACCATCATACAATCTTTTTTATTATTATTATTATTCTTGTCAGTCATTTTTTATTCTATATAAAATACAACTTTATTTTTTTTTCACACTCAAACAGAATTGGTCCAAGAAAAAAAAATCAGACATGCGCATTCCCCATAGGATAACATAAGTCCGACTGTGACCCAATGTTTTGTTGGATCGAATTCGGACCAAAAATTACCGTCGTCTGCACCCCTAATACACGTAAAAAAAATAATAAAAAAATTTAAAAAAATAAATAAAAAACGGCATGTAATTCTATTTGATGAATTTTGATGATTGCTGTTTGTATCTTTTTCCTTTACCCACGTACCCATGTAACTATATAATTCATCTGCATGATATCGATTGTGCTAGGGGACACACCGACGCCTGTTTCGTATCTAGAAGAGTGTTATCTTGCGGTATGAAAGAGAAGTTTCCGCGCACAATGCTTTGCTTAGATAGCTATGTCTCTTTTGCATCTATGAAAATCAGATTTAATGAATTCACAAAATAGATAAAGGCTGGAATAAGGATTAATAGGGTTATGGGATATTAAAAAAATGGTCCTGTTCCAAAAAAAGAAATAAAAAGTGCCAATCTTGTGTGATTTTGGAGCTCATCCTGTTAATTGGGGATCATCTGCTACACCAGACAATGCCAACAGACAATATTGTGTTTTCTGGAAAAATAAATCCTAATCCTAATAAATCCTTTTTCTTAAAGGGAATCTGTCACCAGGTTTTTGCTGCCCAATCAGAAAGCAGCATAATGTAGGGGCACAGTTCCTGATTCCAGTGATGTGTCACTTACTGGGCTGCTTAATGTAGTTTTGTTACAATCACGGTTTAATCAGCAGTAGTTATCATTACAGGACTACTTGGTGTGCTGCAGGAAGTCCAGCATATTGATGAGCTCTGTATATCTGCAGCAGAGAAAACATTGATTTTATCAAAATGACAGCAAACAGCTCAGTAACTGACACATCGCTGGAATCAGGGTCTCTGTCTCTACATTCTGCTGCTCTCAGATGGAGGATCAAAAATCTGCTGACAGATTCCCTTTAAGGGATGTTATCGTGGTTTTTGGAGCTGATTCTGAAAAATGACTTCAGATCATCTATGAATAAGTTTCCTGTTCATTTCAATGGGAAAACACACCTATGGCTGACATGGTGCTTTTTTTTTCCTCCCATGGAAAAAGAAGCAACGTGTAAAGATTTGAAGCATTTCTGATTCAAAACTATTCCAAATTTGACCACTGAAACAATCTAAGTAGAAAAAATGCTCCTGTATACAAAAATGGCTTCAAAAACCACCAAAAAAAATAGACCAAAACCTTTTTATTTTTCTTTTACCTGAATTTTTTAATCAAAATCCTCATAAACCCCCCCCCTAAAAAACTGAGTGAACATGCATGTAAACTTGTGCAATGATCAGGCGATGTGCACACAGTGCAGAAATGTCTGCACCAAATCTGCATCTCCCGGAAGAAAAAAAGACTGTGGAAAAAACACACACTTCTTTTGCTGTGATTTATAGCCTTTTTTATGCTTTTTGTTGTATTTTTTTAATGCATTTTTTTCCATGGCTTTCAATGGTGAAAGCACAGCAGAAAACACAAAGAAAAAACATTGTGCAGATTTTTTTCCTGCACCAAATCTACAAGGAAAAAAACCCTGAACGTGCGCACAAAATTTCAGGATTCTCAGAGACTTTGCTGGTATCAGGATTTTCCTTGCTGATTTGTGAAAATCTGCAAGCAGAAACGCAAGGTACAAGCCATACACATGGGTATGATCATATGTGTGTCATACGTGTGACATCTGTGTTTGCATACGTGTGACACATACCGGAGAAAACACGTGTCTTTGAAATAAAGATTTTCTATATTCACCTGTATCCATCGCTGTTTTTTTCGGCTCTGCTGCCTCCTGCTTCCGGGGCCTGCTAATTATGCTCATTGAATATTCACTGCACATCGGACCTGGAAGCTGGAGCAGCATTGGGGACAGCATCGGGGACTGCATCGCCGGTGACAGGTCAGTATCCAGCAAGCGGTGTGTGTGCAGTGACGTACAGGAGGTCATCAGAGTTCCTGATGAACTCTGATGACCTCCTGATGACACCCGCACTACAGTGAGTGTTACAATGGTGACTTCATGGGTTCATCAGAGTTCATTGGGAACTCGGATGACCTCCTGGACGTCACTGCACACACACTGCTTGCTGCATACTTGGCTGTCCCCAGCGATGCCGTTCCTGTCGATGCTCCTGCTTCTATGTCCTCAGTGCAGTGAATATTCAATGAGCATAATTAGCGGGGCCCGGAAGCGGGAGACAGCAGAGCCGAAGACAACAGCGCTGGATACAGGTGAATATAGAAAATCTTTTTATTTCAAAGACCTGTGTATTCTCCGGTACCTGTCACACGGATGTCACACGGATCACATCAGTGTGCAGACCGTGTGACACCCGTGCTGCCGGAGAAAAAACGGACATGTTTCCATGTGTGTGTGCGGGACCACGCAGGATCACATAATCCATGTAAAAACACGGATGTGTGTAACTTTATAGAATAACATGGGTACGTGTGGCATCCGTGTTAAAAATGGATGCCTAAGAGTGCCACGGATGTCTGAAACAGGCCTAAGAGTGTATTCACACCGGCTTTGTGCCCATGACGTCTATTTTAGCTCAGGCAAACTCAAAGAAGATGCTTCGGGAAGCTTTTTTTTTTTTGGGGACTTTTTTTTTAAAAAATGTTGTCCTTTCCTCAGCGGTTTTTGTACATTATTTTCCGTCATCGTTAATTTGAGGGGTTTAAAATGTCTTTTTTTTTAATGTCTTTTTCCATTTTTTTTTACTTATTTTTTTCACTTCAGGGAATAATGAAGAAATCGTTTGCATTTTTATTTTAAGAAAGACATTTCAGGAAAATGGCAGCGGTCTGAATTGGCTTTGCTTTCAATTTTGCCACAATTTTCTGAGGCGTCGTCACCGACTGTGTCTTTTCCTTGTTTGTTCGACCATAGAGTGGGCCGCTACCAAACAAATCCCCCCCTGAAGAATGGAAATGCTTCTTCTCTTATCCACTTCACTGTTTCCAAACCCTGAAGTGGTTAAAAGAAGTAATGGACTGACTATATCATCGCTATGCATACATTTTTTTTCCCCCAAAGACAAAGACAGCACATGGATGACGTCCATTTGCCATTTGTCCATTTTTTTTATTTGGTCATTACTTTTTCACTCTGCTGTGGTAAAATGAAAGCTGGGCGCTGATTGGATAAAATAAAACTTGAGCTCTAATTGGGCACTTGAGGTAAAAGTGAAAGCAGAGCTCTGACTGGATAAAATAAAAGCTGAGCTCTGATTGGTCGCTTTTCGAAAATGAAAGCTGATTGCAGATTGGTTGCTATTGACAACAATGACATAGTTTTAATGTAAAACAGTTCTAATGACTAAGGCCCAATAAGCAACAGCCTGCACAAGGGAAACTGGGGGCTGCTGCTTTCTGTTGCCCACCCTATATGCAGCAAAACATTATTTGCCATTAGATTTCAAATAAAAAAATAGGGAACCCTTCCATGTGGTTCATAAGTTTTTATATGATATCATATACTGAATATACGGGGTGTGTGTGTGTGTGTATATATATATATAATATATATATATAATGTGTGTGTGCGTATACATACATATATATATATATATATAATATGTATGTATGTATACGCACACACACATTATATATATATATATATATACTAGAAGGTGGCCCGATTCTACGCATCGGGTATTCTAGAATTTACGTATTGTGTAGTTCATGTATGATTTTTGTTTATATATATAGATGTTGTTGTGTGTAGTTACCAAGTGTTTGTGTAGGCGCTGTACATGTTCTGAGTGTCGCGGGGGGTGAGAGCGGTGTTGTTTGTGTGTTGCGTGTGTTGCGTTGTTTGTGGAGCGCTGTGTGTCTGTAGCGTTGTGTGTGTGTGTTGTGCGGTTTGTGTGTGTGTGGTGTGTTTTGGGGGGAGGTATGTTTTGAGCAATGTGTGTGTTGTGCAGCATGTGCGTATATTTGTGTGTGCAGAGTTGTCTGTGTGTGTGGGTGTCTGTGTAGGGCGTTGTTTGTGATTCCTAGTGTGTGTGTGTTGTGCAGTGCGCGTGTGTGTGTGTTGGGGGGAGGTGTGCACCTCCCATCGTGCTCCATCCCCCATGCTGCGCACCCCCCATCGTGCTGCATCCCCCATGCTGCGCACTCCCAAACGTGCTCCATCCGCCATGCTGCGCACTCCCAAACGTGGTCCATCCGCCATGCTGCGCACTCCCAAACGTGCTCCATCCGGCATGCTGCGCACTCCCAAACGTGCTCCATCCGCCATGCTGCGCACTCCCAAACGTGCTCCATCCGCCATGCTGCGCACTCCCAAACGTGCTCCATCCGCCATGCTGCGCACTCCCAAACGTGCTCCATCCGCCATGCTGCGCACTCCCAAACATGGTCCATCCGCCATGCTGCGCACTCCCAAACGTGCTCCATCCGCCATGCTGCGCACTCCCAAACGTGCTCCATCCGCCATGCTGCGCACTCCCAAACGTGCTCCATCCGCCATACTGCGCACTCCCAAACGTGCTCCATCCGCCATACTGCGCACTCCCCATCGTGCACCATCCGGCATGCTGCGCACTCCCAAACGTGCTCCATCTGTCATGCTGCGCACTCCCAAACGTGCTCCATCCGTCATGCTGCACACTCCCAAACGTGCTCCATCCGCCATGCTGCGCACCCCCCATCATGCTCCATCCGCTTGGGAGTGCGCAGCATGCCGGATGGTGCACGATGGGGAGTGCGCAGTATGGCGGATGGAGCACGTTTGGGAGTGCGCAGTATGGCGGATGGAGCACGTTTGGGAGTGCGCAGCATGGCGGATGGACCACGTTTGGGAGTGCGCAGCATGGCGGATGGACCACGTTTGGGAGTGCGCAGCATGGCGGATGGACCACGTTTGGGAGTGCGCAGCATGGCGGATGGAGCACGTTTGGGAGTGCGCAGCATGGCGGATGGAGCACGTTTGGGAGTGCGCAGCATGGCGGATGGAGCATGATGGGGGGTGCGCAGCATGGCGGATGGAGCACGTTTGGGAGTGCGCAGCATGGCGGATGGAGCACTTTTGGGAGTGTGCAGCATGGCGGATAGAGCACGATGGGGAGTGCGCAGCATGGCGGATGGAGCACGTTTGGGAGTGCGCAGCATGGGGGATGGAGCACGTTTGGGAGTGTGCAGCATGGCGGATAGAGCACGATGGGGAGTGCGCAGTATGGCGGATGGAGCACGTTTGGGAGTGCGCAGCATGGCGGATGGAGCACGTTTGGGAGTGTGCAGCATGGCGGATAGAGCACGATGGGGAGTGCGCAGCATGGCGGATGGAGCACGTTTGGGAGTGCGCAGCATGGGGGATGCAGCACGATGGGGAGTGCGCAGTATGGCGAATGGAGCACGTTTGCTCAGCCTCTCTCCTTCCAGCCTCCCTCAGCATCAGCCTCCCCCTCCCAGCCTTCCCCAAGATCAGCCTCTCTGCTCCCAGCCTCCTCCAGCACGCCGTGCTCCTCTGCCGACACTCACCCACACCCGATCGCATCCACTCACCCACACAGCCGATCGCATCCACTCACCCACACAACCGATCGCATCCACTCACACACACAACCGATCGCATGCACTCACACACACAACCGATCGCATGCACTCACACACACCCGATCGCATACACTCACACACACAACCGATCGCATGCACTCACACACACAACCGATCGCATGCACTCACACACACAACCGATCGCATCCACTCACACACACAACCGATCGCATCCACTCACACACACCCGATCGCATACACTCACACACACAGACACTGACGATATCGCACATACGCGCTGATACTCACAACATCCGGGGATATCACATGCGTCTGGCCATGTGATCCTCCGTCAGGTCCTGGAAGCTCACAGCACAATATCGCCGCCGAGAAGCAAGCGATATCCCAGGATGTTGTGAGTATGTGGATGCGATGTGATGTGTGAGGTGTGTGTGAGTGTGATCTGATTTGTGTGTGTGTGCTGTTATGTTATGTATGTTCCGCAGCTGCAGGACCTTGATGTGTGGATGCGATGTGATGTGTGTGTGAGGTGTGTGTGAGAGTGAGTGTGAGCCGGTGTACACTGGTAACTATGATACACATCGGGTAACTAAGGGACCTTAGTTACCCGATGTGTATAATGGTTACCAGCTTTCACGGCCTCCGTTAAGATCCCAGCATCGCAAGGTTATGTGTGGCGCTGCCGGGATCCTGACGGAGCCGGTGTAGAAGCAAGCGATATCCCAGCATGTTGTGATGTGTGGATGTGATGTGTGTGGATGTGATGTGTGTGGATGTGATGTGTGGATGTGATGTGTGGATGTGATGTGTGGATGTGATGTGTGGATGTGATGTGTGGATGTGATGTGTGGATGTGATGTGTGGATGTGATGTGTGGATGTGATGTGTGGATGTGATGTGTGGATGTGATGTGTGGATGTGATGTGTGGATGTGATGTGTGGATGTGATGTGTGGATGTGATGTGTGGATGTGATGTGTGGATGTGATGTGTGGATGTGATGTGTGGATGTGATGTGTGGATGTGATGTGTGGATGTGATGTGTGGATGTGATGTGTGGATGTGATGTGTGGATGTGATGTGTGAGGTGTGTGTGAGAGTGAGTGTGATCTGATGTGATGTGTGTGTGTACTCACCTGGGAATCGGAGCCCCGTGTCAGTTAGGCCAGAGCGAGCGTGCATTGCGTGAGGGGGGCGGGGCCTGCAGAGAGCCGGGGCGAGAGGCCAATCCGTGTGGGGGGGCGGGGCCATGGCGAGCCCAGCGGCCAATCAGCTTTGTGTCACCGTAAGGACACAATTTCGGAGCATGACAGACAGACAGATAGACAGACAGATAGACAGACAGAATAAGGCAATTATATATATAGATGTGTGTGTGTGTGCGTATACATACATATATATACATATGTATACGCACACACACATTTTATATATATATATATATATATATATATATATAATATGTGTGTATGTATACGCGCACACACACATATGTGTGTGTGTGTGTATATATATATATATATATATATATATATATATATATATATATATATATATATATATATATGCATATAATACTCTCTCTCTCTCTCTGTGTGTATTGTATTTATATATATTACTAGAAGGTGGCCCGATTCTACGCATCGGGTATTCTAGAATTTACGTATTGTGTAGTTAATGTATGATTTTTGTTATATATATATATATATAGAGAGATGTTGTTGTCTGTAGTTACCAAGTGTTTGTGTAGGCGCTGTACATGTTCTGGGTGTTGTCTGGGTGTGACGGGGGGTGAGAGCGGTGTTGTATGTGTGTTGCGTGTGTTGCGTTGTTTGTGGAGCGCTGTGTGTCTGTAGCGTTGTGTGTGTGTTGCGCGGTTTGTGTGTGTGTGGTGTGTTTTGGGGGGAGGTATGTTTTGAGCAATGTGTGTGTTGTGCGGTATGTGCGTATATTTGTGTGTGCCGCGGTGTTTGTGTGTTGGGTGTTGTGTGTGTGCAGCGTTGTCTGTGTGTGTGGGTGTCTGTGTAGGGCAGTTGTTTGTGGTTCCCAGTGTGTGTGTGTGTGTGTGTGGTGTGTTGTGCAGTGCGCGCGCGTGTGTGTGTGTGTGTGTGTGTGTGTGTGCATCAGCCTCTCTTCTCTCAGCCTACCTCTCCCAGCCTCCCTCCTCCCAGCCTCCCTCAGCATCAGCCTCCCTCTCCCAGCCTCCCCAGCATCAGCCTCCGCCAGCATCAGCCTCTCTCCTTCCAGCCTCCTCCAGCATCAGCCTCCCTCTCCCAGCCTTCCCCAGGATCAGCCTCTCTCCTCCCAGCCTCCGTCCTCCCAGCCTTCCCCAGCATCAGCTTTCCCCTCCCAGCCTCCCTCAGCATCAGCCTTCCCCAGCATCAGCCTCTCTCCTCCCAGCCTCAGCCTCTCTCCTTCCAGCCTCCCCCAGCATCAGCCTCTCTCCTTCCAGCTTCCCTCAGCATCAGCCTCCCCTTCCCAGCCTTCCCCAGGATCAGCCTCTCTCCTCCCAGCCTCCTTCCTCCCAGCCTCCCTCAGCATCAGCCTTCTGCTCCCAGTCTCCCCCAGCATCAGCCTCCCCATGCATCAGCCTCCACCAGCATCAGCCTCTCTCCTTCCAGCCTCCCCCAGCATCAGCCTCCCCTTCCCAGCCTTCCCCAGGATCAGCCTCTCTCCTCCCAGCCTCCTTCCTCCCAGCCTCCCTCTCCCAGCCTCCCTCAGCATCAGCCTTCCGCTCCCAGCCTCCCCCAGCATCAGCCTCCCCAAGCATCAGCCTCCACCAGCATCAGCCTCTCTCCTTCCAGCCTCCCCCAGCATCAGCCTCTCTCCTTCCAGCCTCCCTCAGCATCAGCCTCCCGTTCCCAGTCTTCCCCAGGATCAGCCTCTCTCCTCCCAGCCTCCTTCCTCCCAGCCTCCCTCAGCATCAGCCTTCCCCTCCCAGTCTCCCCCAGCATCAGCCTCCCCAAGCATCAGCCTCCACCAGCATTAGCCTCTCTCCTTCCAGCCTCCCCCAGCATCAGCCTCCCCATGCATCAGCCTCTCTCCTTCCAGCCTCTCTCCTTCCAGCCTCCCCCAGCATCAGCCTCCCCTTCCCAGCCTTCCCCAGGATCAGCCTCTCTCCTCCCAGCCTCCTTCCTCCCAGCCTCCCTCTCCCAGCCTCCCTCAGCATCAGCCTTCCGCTCCCAGCCTCCCCAAGCATCAGCCTCCACCAGCATCAGCCTCCCTCGTCCCAGCCTCCCCCACCATCAGCCTCTCTCCTCCCAGCCTTCCCCATGATCAGCCTCTCTGCTCCCAGCCTCCTCCAGCACGCCGTGCTCCTCTGCCGACACTCACACACCCGATCGCATCCACTCACACACACCCGATCGCATCCACTCACACACACCCGATCGCATCCACTCACACACACCCGATCGCATCCACTCACACACACCCGATCGCATCCACTCACACACACCCGATCGCATCCACTCACACACACCCGATCGCATCCACTCACACACACCCGATCGCATACACTCACACACACAGACACTGACGATATCGCACATACGCGCTTATACTCACAACATCCGGGGATATCACATGCTTCTGGCCATGTGATCCTCCGTCAGGTCCTGGAAGCTCACAGCACAGTATCGAGGCCGAGAAGCAAGCGATATCCCAGGATGTTGTGAGTATGTGGATGCGATGTGATGTGTGTGTGTGAGTGAGTGTTATCTGATTTGTGTGTGTGTGTGTGTGTGCTGTTATGTGTCTGTATGTTCCGCAGCTGCAGGACCTTGATGTGTGGATGCGATGTGATGTGTGTGTGAGGTGTGTGTGAGAGTGAGTGTGAGCCGGTGTACACTGGTAACTATGATACACATCGGGTAACTAAGGGACCTTAGTTACCCGATGTGTATAATGGTTACCAGCTTTCACGGCCTCCGTGAAGATCCCAGCATCGCAAGGTTATGTCTGGCGCTGCCGGGATCCTGACGGAGCCGGTGTAGAAGCAAGCGATATCCCAGCATGTTGTGATGTGTGAGAGTGAGTGTGAGAGTGAGTGTGATCTGATGTGTGTGTGTACTCACCTGGGAATCGGAGCCCCGTGTCAGTTGGTCAAGAGCGAGCGTGGATTGCGTGAGGGGGGCGGGGCCTGCAGAGAGCCGGGGCGAGAGGCCAATCCGTGTGGGGGGGCGGGGCCATGGCGAGCCCAGCGGCCAATCAGCTTTGTGTCACCGTAAGGACACAATTTCGGAGCATGACAGACAGACAGACAGATAGACAGACAGACAGACAGACAGACAGAATAAGGCAATTATATATATAGATTATTATTAATATTATTATTATGAGTATTTGTGTGTGTGTATATATATATATATATATATATATATATATATATATATATATATATATTTATATATATAATTATACAAAATATAATTTCTTTGCGTAATAACACTACACTTTGTTACATTTGTTTATCCACAAAAATAATAAGGAAGATTTTCTGAATTGCACTAAAATTACGCACAATTGATCTGAATATGCGGCTTATGCTATGCATGTATTTTAGACACCTTAAAAACACCTATTCTGGCAGATTTTACACAATTCTCAATAAGTACCTGTGTGTCTATTTAGGATGTAGCTCCTTTGACAATTAAGACTCCGGGCTTGGTAGCTGTGTTTCAGCATTGTGACTCGGACAGGTTGCCGTTTGAATTATGTGACGGGAGACATTTTATTACATTCTTACAGAACCCCTTTATGAAGAGTCCTAAATTGTTCCATATTTACTAAAAGACGGCACTATTTTTTGGCTTTAACTATTAGTATAAATGTAGGATCGCACTGTATATGGTACTACACTTCATTCAGACTGTGCTTTTTTTCTTTTTCTTTCTTTGTGCATGATTTCCAAATCCATTTTTGCTCTGTACATTTTTACTATCAGTGTTTTATCCATTTTTCTCATGTGCAAAAAAAAAACAATTCAAGCTTCTCCTTCCAATTAAACCAATGAACAGCACTCGTATGGCAACCATGTGGTGTCTGTTTTTTTTGGGGGGGGGTTGACAGGCCCATTCATTTGAATGGGCGAGTTAGATCTGCATGTAGGATCTAAATCAGTCAGATCTATCCTTATTATTACTCCCTTATGTAGCGCTATTAATTTCACAGCGCTTTACAAATGTGATCAACACTGTCCCCATTTGGGCTCACAATCTAAATTCCTTATCAGAATGTCTTTGGAGTGTGCAAGGAAACCAGAGATCCCAGAGGAACCCACACAAACATGGGGAAAACATACAAATTTCTGGTAGATGTTGTCCTTGGTAGGATTTGAACCCAGGACCCAAGTGCTAACCACTGAGCTCAGACATCTGAATCAGGCCTAAAGTTGGGTTGACATTATTTCTCAGACCTTTCACGCCCAGGCTTGATTGGGTCTATTGCACCTTCGTGTCCATGTGCAAGGACGATCTGCCAATGGTCTGTGTGGTAAATTGCTCATGCGCACAAGTACTTTGATTTAGGACAGGGACTAAATATAGGCCTGTTTAAACAACGCCTAAAGAGGAAAAGTTGTGGCCTACATGACATGCTCTTTTCATGGTGTCGATATTTGAGTGGAGACCTAAGACCCCTCAACATAGTACATGTTCGACCACCATATCCACCAGATTTTGGACATCTTGAAGAATAACTTGAAATCCTGGGCCCTAATTCAAAATTAACCATTTATAATACTGGTTAAGTGGTAAAAAGGCCACTAGGCTCCTAAAGCATGAAGACGTGGTTGGAAATTCAACCCCAGCACTTCCATTAGTTATGCACCTGGTCAGAGATCCGTAAATCTCCTGTATCAGCGTACCTATTGAACCACTTGCTTCCTCATTGTACGGTGCCATAGCTACACTGTTACGCTGCCAATTCGAGAGTTACCAGGGTGTGTGAGGAGTCATTGTCTAAGGTCTATTAAGTACCGGAAACAGGGAAGTTACAGCCAAGTTTACAAGTCTAGACGGTCACAACATAACGGCTCATACCTAAGCTCTACAGGACATGTATGAACTTGAGGATCCAACATTTCTAACCTCAGAGAATTATATTCTGTAGCAATAATTATTTCATTTTGTTGTCTGTACAAACAAAAAATGAGATGAATGTCATCTCTAAAAATAGTCTACAATGGGAATAGAAAAGTTCCACCCCCCCCCATATCATGGTTTCGTGAATGGACGCTTGTTTGTGCTTCACTCTCGACGTTAGAGGAGCCGCACCATTGAGCCGCCTTTGGAGTAGTCCAATATAGTGAAAGGTTGAGCAGACATGGGGTCTTTTAGGGTTATTCTCAAGTTTATAAGTTGTCCCCTATGGTTTCGATAGGGGATAACTTCCCAATCGCTGGGGGTCTGACCGTTTGGAACTCGCGAATCCCAAGAACTTGGGAGCCCTTTGTGAATGGAGTTGTGGCACCTCTGCTTCATTCATTCTTAAGGAGACCTCCGGATGTTTTTGGTAGTCCCATTTGTATAGGCGATTGTAGGTTCAAGCCTAGTAAAAAAACAAAAGTCAAGACTAGTCAAAAATAAAGTTTAAAATAATACCCATTTTCTTGTGAAAAGAATGAAATTTAGAAAAAAGTAACTTATCTGGTGTCACCAAAAATGTTTAGTATATGGTAAATTGAATGGTGTTATTCAAAAATGCAAGCCGTCCTTCACAATCACATGCCCTCATAACTTCTGAGTTGATGGAAAAATACAAAAATGATGGCTTTTTGAAAATGAGGAGGAAAAAAAAAAATATCGAAGGGTTTAACACTATCTAACCTTTTTCTTGGCCATTCTGCACCTTCAAAACCAGTCCCAGACTCTCCTAGTTTTCAGAGTCTCCTAGTTTTCAGAGTCTCCTAGTTTTCAGAGTCTCCTAGTTTTCAGAGTCTCCTAGTTTTCAGAGTCTCCTAGTTTTCAGAGTCTCCTAGTTTTCAGAGTCTCCTAGTTTTCAGAGTCTCCTAGTTTTCAGAGTCTCCTAGTTTTCAGAGTCTCCTAGTTTTCAGAGTCTCCTAGTTTTCAGAGTCTCCTAGTTTTCAGAGTCTCCTAGTTTTCAGAGTCTCCTAGTTTTCAGACTCTCCTAGTTTTTAGACTCTCCTAGTTTTTAGACTCTCCTAGTTTTTAGACTCTCCTAGTTTTTAGACTCTCCTAGTTTTCAGACTCTCCTAGTTTTCAGACTCTTTTTTTTCTTCATGTTGGCTAAAAATTCTTAAACATATGGCTTTCGTTATTAATCTTCTGTGAGATTCTAACTTTTGATTATGATTGGAAGGTCTTGCTGGGAACTTTCTATCCATTCAGTAGTCGTGAGTTGATGATACAGTTGACAGTGGCAGTAGCTCTGGGTGAGCCCCTCTGAGCATGGGATCCGGGCGACCGCATATTTCTGCTCCCCCCCCCAATAGATGCACTACTGGTCAGGAGTAGACCTGCGGTCATGATTCATGCACGGCTCTGCCATTCCTGGGCCGGTGCATGTATCCTGCCTTCGGGATTTAGGTCCCTTGGGAGGAGACTGTTTGTTCGTTCTGGCCTCGTTCCGGGGGTCGCGACACCATATCTTGGTGCTGCTACCTCCGGGATGCCACCAGTAATATTTCTGGCTCTGCTGCGTGCACTATTCCTGAAAAAAGTTCTCTGTTTCTTCTCCTTCTACCTGGTACTGTTCGTCCTGACCTCCGTCCCTCTTGCCTGACCTGACCTGACCTCCATTTCCCCAGCCTGTCCTGACTTCCATCCCTCCTTCTCAACCTTACCTCCGTTTCTCCCCGTTCTCCGGACTCTGGTCCTGTTCCGTGTCCTCCATCCCCTCTCCTGTGCTTACTTGCTCTCCCGGTATTTGACCTCGGCTCTGTTCTTTGACTTTGACTTGTTTTCTCCTCGGTACAGATGGGACATCCCGGTATAGACCCTGACTGATCGACTATCCCTGCTGTTGTTAGCAACCTCTAGTGGGCTTTTGTCTAACTGCACTCAGGAGTTCTTCCTAGCTGAGTCCCAGCGGCCCCTAGTGGTAGCTTGACACCTTCATGACCAGTCAATTGGAGCCTCCATAAAGTTGTTCTGGTGGATTGACCTTACATAGTCTAGAGGTAACATGACTCTGGGAAAAGCAACTATTTTTTTTCTAAAATCTGGACAATGCCTTTAACCATTATTTTGCTCTCCCTCCTGTTGATTCACTTGGGTTCTGTATAATATTTCATCATTACAAAATGACTATAGTTTCTATTATTAATTCTGCAAACGTTCACAGAAGATGTTCACCAAATCGCTGAAAGAAGGAAGTATTAAAATAATGGAGATCTGATTGTTTCTATTTATTTTCTCACAGGTCAGGCTGACATTACAACACAGTCTGTGGTAAGTAGACGGAATATAATGTTTGAGCAACATACATGCAAATCACAATCAAACACCCCCCCCCCCTTCACCTGTCCCATGTGCGTACCCCTCTACTTCCTCTTTTGTATTAAAGGGGGTTTCCTTAAAAGTCAATCGTGGGAAGACATTGAGATAACAGAAACACAGAAGGTATGCTTAAGCCTCCCATACACATTAGACTGATGTCCGCCGAACTTACTGAGATCGATGGGTTTGGCTCACACTGTAATGTGTATGGGGGCAACAGCCAACTGGTTGTAGGGGGAGAAGTTGATGGGGCATGTCTGGCTTAGGACTGCTAAAATTGATGGGGCATGTCTGGTTCAGGACTGCTAAAGTTGATGCGCCTTGTTTGGATTAGGACTACTAAAGTTGATGGGCCATGTCTGGTTTAGGACTACAAAAGTTGATGGGCATGTCTGGTTTAGGACTGCTAACATTGATGGGCATGTCTGGTTTAGGACTGCTAAAGTTGATGGGCCATGTCTGGTTTAGGACTGCTAAAGTTGATGGGCCATGTCTGGTTTAGGACTTGTAAAGTTGATGGGCCATGTCTGGTTTAGGACTTGTAAAGTTGATGGGCCATGTCTGGTTTAGGACTGCTAAAGTTGATGGGCCATGTCTGGTTTAGTACTGCTAAAGTTGATGGAGAATATCTAACTTGGGACTGCTAAATCTGATGGGCCATGTCTGGTTTAGGAATGGTAAAGTTTATGGGCCCTGTCTGGCTTAGGACTGCTAAAGTTGATAGGGAATATCTTTCTTAGGACTGCAGAAGTTGATAGGACATGTCTGGCTTAGGACTACTGAGCATATTGCTCTCCCAGCCAAACGAGTGACCCTACATGTGGGTGAGATGGCTAACATGGCTAACGGCTGAACGATGACAGCCATCTAACGTGTATGCTTGGTTTTACGCCCACAACCTAACCTCCAACCGTCTCCACCAGACTGGAAAAGTTGACATCACCAGTTATCTGAATGAAAAACCTGATGATTCTCTGTGGGTGTCATGTAATTGGTGGTAAGGAGCAGGTCAACTCTTCTTCTACAGCCATGCTGCAACGGAGGGTAAATTTAGGGGCTAAGCTTGCCTACTTTCTTTCTTTCATCAGCATCCCTTACCATGGCTGACAGACCCCTATAAACATTTACATTGTTGGCTTGCAATCTGGTTCCTCTGAAGGGTAGCGGTAGAGGGAGCCCAAACACATGTTTTCCCAACCATCATCAAAGGAAATCAGATGACCCAAGGCTAGACCATCTCTCTCTCTACTTCAATTATAGTATTCTAGATAGATCACGCAGTTGACTTAGTCAGTTTTGCAAATCATGGGTCTTGTTACATAATTTGAAACTTCCGCAAATACTTATTAGTTCCCTTTTTCGGGTGGTTTGTGTCGGGGTGGACGAGTTTGGCTCCCAAGCTGAAAAAGTTTTAATAAAAAAGTTGTCTCAAACTTCTCGTAAGTGAAGCTGTGAGCTGTACTATTTTTTGGGTACTGTGTGGCACTATTACGTAGGCCATAATGTAGGGCGCAATGTGATGGTTTAGGTATCAAAATAGAATTATATACCAATTAAACTTTCATTGTTAGGAAATAAATGATCAGAAATGACTTCCGTTTTTGGGAGTTCCTTGACCGGAAGACTTCCTTCTACCGGTGCGGAGGAGCGTCTACAAATTTGTCCACCCTCGTGAGCTACTGTTCATATTGTGATGAGTTTATGCTATTTTCTTTTTTAGTCTTCAGTGATTTTTTTTTTTTAAATACACATTGATTACGTCAGGTGCGATCTTGACTCTCGTTTTCCTCTTTTACTAGAAAAAAATTGACCTTCCCCTTTAAAATAGGAATGACACTTTCAGGTCTTGATTTCTCTGCGGTCTCTGCTGCTGTGGAATACAAAGCCAGTCTCCGCATTCATTCAGCTTAGCATGGTGGTTGCTAAGATTCATCATAATCAACTCCGACATTAAAAGGAAACCTCTATTCACACAGGGCCCTTTATATCAGGAAATCATGGAAAAAGGTTTAGGCGTTTATGCAAAATGTGTATTCTGGACTGTATGTGTATTCACAAGTTACCCTATTCCAGTGGTCTCCAGAAATCCGAAATCGTGCTCAGTACATATCTATAGGGATAAGCGGGTCTCCAATGTAAAACTTCCCCTTACCAACTGTACCTAAAATAACGACACAGACTACGACTTTATTGCACGAATGGCCACAGCTTTATTTAACAGTATATATGTACCCAAACTCGTGGCTCAACATGCGACCCATTGATAACACATAACCTGTACATATATACTTATTCTCCACAAAACACACCTGATAGATCCGTCCGAGAGGCCAACCATCATTCCTATCCCCCGGCCGTAACCTCCATCCGGCCCAGAGGACCACCTCGGCCGTGACCAACCGACCCGAGGTGTGGGGTAATAACGTTCCATCGTTAATTACCCCTCCCCAGAACCTGCAGGACCTCCGCCCACAAGTTCCCATCCAAACCAAAGCCACTCCCCCTGAGTGGCTTCATTCCAACAAACCGACTGTCGGTACTCCCAACCTCTCTGAACCCCCTCTCTATCACCCCGCCACAGACCGGCCAAGTGACACCTTACTTGGCCCGGGCCCTTACTTGGCCCGGGCCCTCCACGCCCTCCACACTCCAATGGCTTGCTCTAAGCCATCCCTCAAACCCAACATCCACAAATCCAAACCTATGTCCATGAGATGGACCCCATCTCGCCTCAAATACTGCTCGGTGGACTCCTCCAGCTCTCTATGTCGGACCACCAATCATCCATTTTGCGCTACGAACCTGCCAATTGCTCGGTTCAATTTACCCGGGCCGCGAAACACCACTGCTTCTGGAATATGATATTGGACCATACAATTAAAATACTAGGGAACGTCTTCCACAAATGCAACAAGACTAACTTGATATCCCTCTTCAACTCTCTCACCGCCCTCACTCCAAGGTCATTCCCTCCCACATGCAGAATTAACACATTCGGTTCCCGATCAAATACGGCTATAATACGCCACCTCAGGGCGAACTCTCCCCCAGGTCATGCCCCGAATTCCGAGCCATTTCAGACGGGCTTCCGTCATCGCCACTCCGAGCTGCTGACCGTCCCGACGAACATCCGCCCGCAAAGCTCCCCACCATCTCCCAATTCTCCAAATCCAATCCTTACTCAGCTCCCCACGTAGCGGCTTCAGTCGCTGCCCCAATCCGGAAGGAGTGGGACCCGTAATCCCTTGGCTCCTCCCCCACCCGTACTAAAGCTGTCTTCAGCACTGCGATAAACTGGAATCGCTATAAAGCGGATCCATCCACATGCCTAAGGAAAACACCAGGGTAACCACCCCGCACCTTCAAAACTCCGTCCCCTGTACCACCGGGCATAGCTGGTGCCCTGGAAAGTCAAACCACACCACCAGGTGTCCACGGCCCACTTGATCCATCTTTAAAAATCGTAGCCGGCATTCCACTCTATCCATCCCAAGCATCACATCCACCCTCAACAGTCCGCCTACTGCTTGCCTAGCCGGGATAACCAATTCTCCGATGCGAAAGGCCCCAAAGACCGCCAATACGAAGGCAACCGTGAACAAGGCTCGTTCATAAGGAGACAAGCATATATCCCCCCAAACACCCCACCAAACGAACCAACAATGGGAACGCTATAGGCCACCTTGTGTCCCGCGACCGCGCCCCCTTTCGAAAACCCCTCATCGCCTGCCACTCCAGAAATCCTTTGTCGCGTCCCGAACCCCTTGCATTTCAAACAAGAAAGCCCACGCCGCCAACTTGTAACCTATGACCGAAACAGACCGACCTGCTGAAGAATCCCCACTAATCAACGACAACCCCCAACACTCGTCCCGTGTAACCAGGCTCCATAAAATCCGCCTTCTCCAACTCTACCCATTCCTGCCACACCGACTGGTATCAGCACCAGGTAGCCACGGCCACCGATCTCCTACGTCCCTCAAATGCTACACAGACGCCAGGTCCCACAGCCATTCCGGGCATAGTTCTCCATCCTCGTCTGCTCCCAGCACCAGTCTCCGGAACCTGTAAAACTGAAACCGAGAAAGTGCATCAACCACCCCATTTTGAACCCCGAGCACATGCCGCGCCACCACACAAGTGTTTAGCGCCAAGCAACGCAACATCAGATGCCTCAAGTACCCCACTACCGGATGTGATTTAGCCGACAGTGAATTGATAGAATGCACCACCGCCATATTATCACAATGCATGCCAAGCTTCTTGCCTGCCAATTCTGGGCCCCACAACTCCACTGCCACTATGATGGGAAACAGTTCCAGCAGCGCGAGATTCTCTACCAGCCCCTTTTCCACCCAACGCCGTGGCCATTTCCCAATGCACCAATGTGTTTGAAAAATTGCCCCAAAACCCGACGCCCCCACCGTGTCCATAAATATTTCCAGCTGTCTATTTGACAATGCCTTGCTCATCCATTTCATCTTTCCATTGTATTAGTCGAGAAACGCATCCCACACCAGCAGATCTCCTTTCATCACCTTCGTCACTCAGACAAAATGATCCGGAGCTGTCACCCCTGCAGCTGCGCTCGCCAATCACCTATTAACTATTCGCCCCATCGGCATAATGCGACAGGCAAAAAGTCAATTTTTCACGCACTGACTGCAAATCCCGCAACCGCACCTTTTTAGCCTGATACAAAACCACACTGACGCCTTCAAATCACGCAGCGTGCCCTCCGGCAATCGGCATTCCATAGCCACCGTATCAATATCGATGCCCAAAACCCCAAGCCGTCACTGGCCCTTCCGTTTTTTCCTTTGCCAACGGAATAACCAGGCTTCGCACTATCCGCTCTAACATAAATCACAACAAGGAACAAACTGAGGAGCCCACCGGGCCAACGCAAAAGAAATCATCCAAATAGTGAATCACTGACTGGACTCCTGACACATTCCTGACTACCCCTTCCACAAAAGAACTAAACGCTTCAAAATAAGCACACAAAATGGAACAACCCCATGGGCAGGCACCGATCCACATAGAATTCACCATCCCACACGCACCCTAAAAGCTGAAGACTCTCTGGATGTACCGGAAGTAAACAAAAAGCAGCTTCCACGTCCGCCTTGGCCATCAGGGTCCCCTGCCCGGCTACCCACACTGACTCCAATGCCGTGTCAAACGAGACATACAGACCGCAGACAACTCAGGTGAAATCCCATCGTTCACTGACAACCTTGCCGGATAGGGTAAATGATGTATGAGCCAAAATTTGCTCGGCTCCTTCTTGGGTACCACCCCAAGTGGCGAAATCCTCAAGCTGGAGAATGGCGGGTCCTTGAACAGGCCCGCCGTCCTCCACAACTCCACCCACTTCCACTTCCCCCTTCCACTTCACCCATGCTCGGGTGCTCAGTAATCGTAACTAGTGATGAGCGGGAACTACCATGCTCGGGTGCTCAGTAATCGTAACTAGTGATGAGCGGGCACTACCATGCTCGGGTGCTCAGTACTAGTAACTAGTGATGAGCGAGCACTACCATGCACGGGTGCTCAGTACTGGTAACTAGTGATGAGCGGGCACTACCATGCTCGGGTGCTCAGTACTGGTAACTAGTGATGAGCGGGCACTACCATGCTCGGGTGCTCAGTACTGGTAACTAGTGATGAGCGGGCACTACCATGCACGGGTGCTCAGTACTGGTAACTAGTGATGAGCGGGCACTACCATGCTCGGGTGCTCAGTACTGGTAACTAGTGATGAGCGGGCACTACCATGCTCGGGTGCTCAGTACTTGTAACTAGTGATGAGCGGGCACTACCATGCTCGGGTGCTCAGTACTCGTAACTAGTGATGAGCGGGCACTACCATGCTCAGGTGCTCGGTACTGTTAACTAGTGATGAGCGAGCACTACCATGCTCAGGTGCTCGCTACTCGTAACTAGTGATGAGCGGGCACTACCATGCTCAGGTGCTCGCTACTCGTAACTAGTGATGAGCGGGCACTACCATGCTCAGGTGCTCGGTACTCGTAACTAGTGATGAGCGGGCACTACCATGCTCAGGTGCTCGGTACTCGTAACTAGTGATGAGCGGGCACTACCATGCTCGGGTGCTCAGTACTTGTAACTAGTGATGAGCGGGCACTACCATGCTCAGGTGCTCGCTACTCGTAACTAGTGATGAGCGGGCACTACCATGCTCAGGTGCTCGGTACTCGTAACTAGTGATGAGCGGGCACTACCATGCTCGGGTTCTTGGTATTTTTATTTAGTTATGATACTTGGTACTCAAGTCACACCCTTCTGAGTAGCCAACTGCTCATTTGGAGTACTGGGCATGGTAGGGCCCGCACATCACTAGTTACGAGTACTGAGCACCCGAGCATGGTAGTGCCCGCTCATTACTAGTTACGAGTACTGAGCACCCGAGCATGGTAGTGCTCACTCATCACTAGTTACTAGTACTGAGCACCCGAGCATGGTAGTTCCCGCTCATCACTAGTTACCAGTACTGAGCACCCAAGCATGGTAGTGCCCGCTCATCACTAGTTACCAGTACAGAGCACCCGAGCATGGTAGTGCCCGCTCATCACTAGTTACAAGTACTGAGCACCTGAGCATGGTAGTGCCCGCTCATCACTAGTTACCAGTACTGAGCACCCGAGCATGGTAGAGCCCGCTCATCACTAGTTACGAGTACTGAGCACCAGAGCATGGTAGTGCCCGCTCATCACTAGTTACTAGTACCAAGCACTCGAGCATGGTAGTGCCCGCTCATCACTACCAGAACCTGAGACAACCCCTTTTAATAAAAATCCATTTATAAATCGTATCCATTGATCATGTTGTATATTTATATCTAGAAAAATCTGATATTTTGTGACTTATCCCGGTGTTGTCTTTCAGGAGCAGCATGAGCTCCAGTACGCTGCAATTGAGTTCAAGAACAAGCCAAAAAAGGAAAAGGTACAGTAGCACGCCCGTCCGTAGAAACCAGTCAGGACCCATGAAATCCTGAAATCCGCTTATTCTTAGCGCCACTTGATTCCGACCAATCTCTTTGAATCTTCTACTTAAATCTGGCATCTGATTGGTTGTTATGGGCAAATGTTTCCCATTTTTATTTGGAATACTCTTGATAAATCTCCTCTGTGGGGGGACGTTTATGAGGCACCATGCACCCAGAAAGTTTTGCAACTTTTTTTTTACCCCTTTTTCATTTTGTTATAGGGGGATCTTAGTGGGAGCAAGCGGGTCACATTACATATTGTGTATAATGTTTGAACTACAAGGTACGAGAGTCCCCCGAGAATGCCCAACGCTCTTTTAATACCTAGTCCCGTAACAACCGGTCGGGTTGTGTCATGCTCCACCCCTTTGACCCTATACTAGGCATAAATAGAACTTATGCTTTACATTTTCCCTGCAGTTTTTCCACAAGCTTTTACTGGCGGCCATTCTTGGAGGAAAACTTTTGACCACATACTTGCCAATATGTAGATGCCCTTTCCTGGCGTTCATTATTTGCAATTTTTTCCCATAGCTTTGCCCCTCTTGGGCCTCCCCATTCTACGTCTTCTCCATGCCCCCTTTCAAGTCTTGTATGCCTCTGATCTTTCGGTGGATATGCCTGTGCAAGCACTGGTTAGGTTTTAGAAGACAACAACATACCCCCGATATATTTGTCAATTTTTCCTGGAACCTGGGAGGTCGCTACTAGTGATGAGCAAGCACTAAAATGCTTGTATGCTTGTTACTATAATCAAACGTTTTTGATAACCAGCCAAAGTAAAGCAGACAACTGAGGGTTTGTATTATCAGACTGGGAAGGCTCATGGTTATTTGGACCCCCCCAGCCAAAAATAGCAGCCTGCAGCCACTCCAGAAGTGGCACATCACATTAGATGTTCTAATTCTGGTGCTCTGCCCTGGCTCCTGTCGATGGCCATGGGGTATTGGTAAAAAAATCAATATACAGTGCCACTATGCTCACTAAACAAGGAAGACTGCATCTGTAGAAAGAATCCTTTGTGCTTAGTCTCTGGAGCAGTGTTTCTTCTACTACAGACAGTTTTGACGTAACTAATAGGGATGATCGAATACCACAAATATCCGACTTAGCGAATATCCGACGAATATGTCGCTGCTATGTGAATATTCGATGCGCAATGTAAGTCTGTGATGGATTTTCCGAGTAAGTACACCAGGCTCATCAGGTCTTATCAATGCTGATTTTGATTGACTTTAAAATGGCTGTAAACGTCTACAATCAAAATCAGAATTAATAAGATCTGATGAGGCTGGTGTACTTACTCTGAAAATTCTACTATCTAGAGCAGTGAAACTTAGTATTCAATCATTCTGTGATGGATTTTCAGAGTAAATACACCAGGCACATCAGGTCTTATTAATGCTGATTTTGATTGACTTTAAAATGGCTGTATAATTCTACAATCTAGAGTAGTGAAAGTGATTATTCAATCATTCTGGTACGGGTTTTTAGAGTCAGTACACCAGCCTCATCAGGTCTTTTAATGCTGATTATGATTGTGGAATTATACCGCCATTGTAAAGTCAATCAAAATCAGCATTAATAAGATCAGATGAGGCTGGTGTACTGACTCGGAAAATCCATCACAGACTGATATGTTTCACTGCTCTAGATTGACTATAAAACAGCTGTATAATTCTACAATCTAGAGCAGTGAAACTTATTATCCAATCATTGTGTGATGAATTTTCAGAGTAAGCACACCAGCCTCATCAGATCTTATTAATGCTGTTTTGATTGTAGAATTTTACATCCATTTTAAAGTCAATCAAAACCCGCATTAATAAGATCTGATGAGTCTGGTGTACTTACTCTGAAAATTCTACGATCTAGAGCAGTGAAACTTAGTATCCAATCATTGTGTGATGGATTTTCAGAGTAAGTACACCAGCCTCACCAGGTCTTATTAATAATTCATACCATTTGTATTGAGAAATCTGTTTATTTTTTGTCTCCTTTAGACACCCGAGATAATATATGAAAATCGGAGTCCAGAGGCGCCGCCTTCTTCGGACAACGTGGTGTATTCGGAACTGAAATTGCGTTGAGGTCTTCTTCCTTTCCAAAAAATGTCTCATTTCTCAAAACATTCCTACAATCGTGCACCAGGATTTGCCGTACAATCCATCTTCTTGACACTCTGTCGGATGTGTATAATTCAACACGCTCAGGATGTGAGCTACTTGGGCTCCGTCCTGGCAGGACATGATGCGCTCAGCACCGGAGCTGATCCGTCGTCCATCTAACCTCAGGCTCTGACACAATGTGAACCTTTACCCAGTGTAGCTTTAGTCCGTGCTTCCTGCCTGTCTCATGCCGCCCTCTGGTGTCCAGGTGAAGAATGGCAGCTAAGTGTACGAGAATCCTTTTTTTGAGGGGTTAGAACGATTTCCGTTTCTAAGACTGTGGACGTGTTTGCGTGTCCTTATTTCTCAAGTGGTGTTTTTTTTTTATATAATTATATATTATAAAGTGTGTAATATAAATAAATATATATATATATATATATATATATATATATATATATATATATAATAAAAAAAATAATATATATGTATGTATGTGTGTGTATGTATATATATATATGTATATGTATGTATGTATGTGTATACATAAAAAAAATATATATATATATTATAATATTCTAATATATATATATATATATGTAATGAACAAAAAAAAACACATATATATATTATTTTTTTTATATATGTAATAAAAAAAAAATATATAATTTTTTTATTACATATATAAAAAAAATAATATATGTGTTTTTTTTTGTTCATTACATATATATATATTTTAGAATATTATAATATATATATATATATATATATTTTTTTTATGTATACACATACATATATTATAATCTAAAATATATATATATATATGTAATGAACAAAAAAAACAAAACACATATATATATATTATTTTTTTTTTAATATATATATATATATATATATATATATGTGTGTATATATATATATATATATATATATATATATATATATAAATAATCTGTGGATTTTTTTTTATTTTTTTCCATAAAATTTAGCTTCCAAGGAAAATGCAAACAAAATAGTATTAAAAATAGTCGAGAGAAAGACTCCTATGCACATCCAGCCATAATGTATTAGCCAACTGTCCTAAACCGGTCTTCCTGGGCCAAAAGGAGGCAAGGTCTATGTAAGCCCCGCCCAATAATGGATCATTTGGGGACATTTTCGGGAAAAAATGGCAAAAATTCTGGCAACTATGTGTTAGCTATACCATAGCTCTTAAAAGGGTGCATCTCCTCGATGCGTAAGGTGCTAAGGGATCCCTCTGTCCCAAAAAATGCCAGTATTCTAAAGACCACATGACAGATAGGGGACCTGGTTTAAAAATTTTGCTTTGGGACCCGGAAGCTTCAATTTACCGTCCCAAATTTCCTCCGAGTGACCCTTTTTTAGGGAAAAAAGGGGTCAAAAATGGACAGTTCGGATGACTAAACCAGCCCAAATTTGCTGGGGATGACCCTTTTTTGGGGGGGGAAAGTGGTTTTGATGACTAAACTGTCCCAAATTTGCTGGGGATCACCCATTTTTGGGGAAAAAAGTGGTCAAACATGTACAGTTCGGATGACTAAACCGTCCCAAATTTGCTGGGAATGACCCTTTTTTGGGGAAAAAAGTAGTTCGGACAGTTCGGCCCAAAATTTTCTGGGAGTGACCCTTTTTTGAGGAAAACGGTGATTAAAAATGGACAGTTCGGATGACTAAACCATCCCAAATTTGCTGGGAGTGACCCTTTTTTGGGGGGAAAAAGGGGTAAAAAATGGACAGTTTGGATGACTATCCCATTCCAGATTTGCTCGGAATGATCCCTTTTATGGGGGCAAAAAATGGTAAAAAAATGGACATTTCGGATGACTAAACCGTCCAATTTGCTGGGAATACCCAAAGGGGTCAAAAATGGACGGTTCGAATGACTAAACCATCCCAAATTTGCTGGGAGTGACCCTTTTTTGGGGGGAAAAAGGGGTAAAAAATGGACAGTTTGGATGACTATCCCATTCTAGATTTGCTCGGAATGATCCCTTTTATGGGGGCAAAAAATGGTAAAAATGGACATTTCGGATGACTAAACCGTCCAATTTGCTGGGAATACCCAAAGGGGTCAAAAATGGACAGTTCGAATGACTAAACCATCCCAAATTTGCTGGGATTGACACTTTTTTTTGTGGGGGGGAGTGGTCAAAAATGAATAGTTTAAATGATTAAACCGTGCCAAATTTGCTGAGAATAGACCTTTTTGTGGGAAAAGGGGTCAAAAATGGACAGTTTGGATGACTAAACTGTCCCAAATTTTCTAGGAATGACCATTTTTTGGGGAAAAAGGTGGTCAAAAATGGACTGTTTGGATGATTAAACCGGCCCATATTTGCTGGGCATGACACTTTTTGAGGGGAAACAATGGGTAAAAAATGGACAGTTCGGATGACTAAACTGTTCCAAATTTGCTAGGAATGACCCTTTTTTGGGGAAGAAATTTGGAAAAAAATGGAGAGTTTGGATGATTAAACCATCCTATATTTGCTGGGAATGAAACTTTTTTGTCGAGAAAAGTGGTCAAAAATGGACAGTTCGGATGACTAAGCCATCTCATATTTGCTGGGGACGGTCCTTTTTTTGTGGGGGGGAGTAGTAAAAAATGCACAGTTTTTGTTAAGCAACACCCAAAAGTGGGTGGTCCCATTTTATTTGGGGGTAAAAATGACAATCTGAATTTGTCCGTATATGCCCAAAATTTTTCATGCCCTCCTCTACCACCTGATTACTCTCACGTCCTTTGCTTTTCTTTTTTTTTTTTTTTAATTCTTTATTTATTTTTTCTTCTATTTTCTGTCTGTTATTTATGAGGGCGGCCATTATGCCGGAGCTTCTGTTTAACAAGAGCCGCACGGAACATAGACAACAGTAGACAGGATCTGACTCGTTGACTTCTACGGGAGAGTGTTGTGGGCATGCTCTGTGACCTGTGCAGTGAGGGGGGAGGGAAGTGAGCTGTGACATTACCTATTGTCATTGGTGGACCCTGTGTTCTCTTTATATAGGTGTTACCTTGTATTGTGATCCTGCCTGTGATGGTAATGAGACTGCTGAAAAGTGATCTCTGCGGAGCAGGAAGTGTCAGCCTACTATTACGCTCAATGGTCAGAGTGAGAAGTGCAAGATTTTAGGATTTTTTTTGTAATATAGATTAAATATTTAATATATAAATATACATGAGATTAAAAAAAATGAAAAAAAAAAATACCCGGATTTCTTAAGAGTTAACAACATAAAATCTTTAAACAATAAATCATTTTTAAAGGACACGTTTTCTTTAAGAGGTGCTAAGAAATGTCCCTTTAAGATCGTGAGTTTATTGCCAAATCACAATGTGGATTTCTATGTGGACGTCTTATCACCAAGAGTTGAGCCCCGTAGGGCAGAGGTGGGCATTGCCCAGGCACTCGGAACATTATAGAGGTCCCCGGTAGAGATGAGCATAAAGATTTGCACTACCCTGGTCCGACGTGCACTTTGATATTCCATGAGCCTTTACTGCACTACCCTGGTCCAATGTCCACTTTATTATTCCATGGTGACATTATTGCACTAGTTTGGTCCGATTTCCATTTCACTGTGTTCTGCATCCACTTCCTTACTCCCTGAGTCATTGCTGTGCTCCCCTGGTCCGATGTCCATTTCATTATTCCATGGTGCCATTACTGTAATACCCTGGTCCAACCTCCACTTCATTATTCCATGTGGAAATTAGTGCCCTACCCTGGTCCAACCTCCACTTCATTAATTGATGGGGATATTAGTGCACTACCCTGGTCCAACTTTAACTTCATTATTCCATGGTGACATTAGTGCAATACCCTGGTCCAACTTTCACTTCATTATTCCATGGTGACATTAGTGCACTACCCTGGTCCAACTTTCACTTCATTATTCCATGGTGACATTAGTGCACTACCCTGGTCCACCCTCCAATTCATTATTTGATGGGGATATTAATGCATCACCCTGGTCCAACTTTCACTTCATTATTCCATGGTGACATTAGTGCAATACCCTGGTCCAACCTCCACTTCATTGATCCATGGTGCCATTACTGCACTACTCTGGTCTGACCTGCATTTCATTGTTCCATGGTGACATTAATGCACTACCCTGATTCAATGTCCACTTCATTATTCCATGGGGACATTAGTGCACTACCCTGGTCCAACCTCCACTTCATTATTCCATGTGGACATTAGTGCACTACCCTGGTCCAACCTCCACTTCATTATTCCATGTGGACATTAGTGAACTACCCTGGTCCACCCTCCACTTCATTATTCCATGTGGACATTAGTGCACTACCCTGGTCCAACCTCCACTTCATTATTCCATGGTGACATTAGTGCACTACCCTGGTACAACCTCCACTTCATTATTTGATGGGGATATTAGTGCACTACCCTGGTCCAACCTCCACTTCATTATTCCATGGGGACATTAGTGCACTACCCTGGTCCAACCTCCACTTCATTATTCCATGGTGACATTAGTGCACTACCCTGGTACAACCTCCACTTCATTATTTGATGGGGATATTAGTGCACTACCCTGGTCCAACCTCCACTTCATTATTCCATGGTAGCATTAATGCACTACTCTGATCTGACGTCCATTTCATTATTCCATGGTGACATTAGTGCACTACTCTGGTCCGACCTCCGTGACATTAGTGCATTTCATTGTTCCATGGTGGCATTAGTGTACTACCCTGGTCCAACGTCCACTTGTTGTTCCATGGGCCATGACTGCACTACTCTGGTCCGATCTCCATTTTATTATTGCATGGTGACATTAGTACACTACCTTGGTCCAACCTCCACTTCATTATTCAATGGTAATATTAGTGCACTACCCTGGTCCAACTTCCACTTGATTATTCCATGGTCACAATCGTGCACAACCCTGGTCTGTCGTCCACTTTGGTGCGCCAATGCAGCTGAACCAATGCAGTGGAAACTTTCATGGATGCCTCTATCTTACTACCATGGTCCGATGTCCACTTCGTTGTTCCATTGTGCCATTACTGCACTCCCTGGTCCAACATCCACTTTGGTTCTCCATGGCCGCCGAACTGGAGCAATACTGTGAATGGCCTTGGCCGACACTTTGAATGACAGTATCCTGAACACCTCCTGTGATTACTAGGTCTCACGGGATTTCATGACCTGTGTTACGCTGCAATGTCACGATGTTGTGAGGACTTTGTAATTGCAAGAGGTGGCTTCAAATGTCAGCCAAGGAAGTTCACACCACTGTGGGAATACTGGAGTGGTTCCGGGCCAGGCTAATATGGTAGAGTCTCCATGGAGTGCAGTAGTGGACGTGCTACCAGGGTAGAGTGATAGATGCTCCATGGAGTACTGGAGTGGACATCTGACCAGGCTAGTATGATAGAGGCTCCATGGAGTGCCGTAGTGGACATCTGACCAGGCTAGAATAATAGAGGCTACATGGAGTACCGAAGTGGAAATATGACCAGGCTAGTATGATAGAAGCTCCAAGAAGTGGTTGTCCAACCAGGGTAGAGTGATAGTCTCCATGGAGTAACGAAGTGGACCTCTCACCAGGCTAGAATGATAGAGGCTCCATGGAGTATTGAAGTGGACATCTGACCAGGCTAGAATGATAGAGGCTCCATGGAGTACCGAAGTGGACATCTGACCAGGCTAGTATGATAGAGGCGCCATGGAGTACTGAAGTGGACATCTAGCCAGGGTTATGTCAACCTTTTTGTATTATCTCTAATCCTCTATCATCACGGGACATGGACCTCCATCTTTTTGATAGGCTCCATGGAGTACCGAAGTGGACATCTCACCAGGCTAGAATGATAGAGGCGCCATGGAGTACTGAAGTGGACATCTACCCAGGGTTATGTGAATCTTTTTGTATTATCTCTAATCATCTATCATCACGGGACGTGGACCTCCATCTTTTTGACAGGCTCCATGGAGTACCGTAGTGCAGAGGTCCCCAACTCCAGTCCTCAAGGCCCACCAACAGTGCAGGTTTTTGGGATTTCCTTAGTATTGCACAGGTGTTAATGTAATTACCTGCCCAGGTGCTGGTTCCAACACCCATGCAATGCTAAGGAAATCCTGAAAACATGCACTGTTGGTGGGCCTTGAGGACTGGAGTTGGGGAACCCTGCCGTAGTGGACATCTCACCAGGCTAGAATGATAGAGGCGCCATGGAGTACTGAAGTGGACATCTACCCAGGGTTATGTGAATCTTTTTGTCTTATCTCTAATCCTCTATCATCACGGGACGTGGACCTCCATCTTTTTGAAGAACTATGAAACCGTATACCATCATTGAGAGTTTACATATTTAATAAATAAGGACGGTAAGGGGTGTTCCTTTTCCTAATTGCTCGGGATCCGGGTGGTTTCTCAGTGTTTTGCAGCTAATTTAGGATCTCTAGACGTCGGGGCGCAGCTCAGGTGGCGAGATCCCACTGTCTATTGCCACAATGTAAGAAAACGGGATGGAGGAGCAAGTGTGAGGGCAACGGAGGCCTCTCTAACCCCCTTTTATTGCTGTCCTTTGTAATTGGTTGTATATGTACTGTAAGTATTGGGATAATTGTGAGCTCCACCGGAGCAGGTACAGCCGTGAGTGAATGCACCACTCTCCACACATCTATGGTATATGTGAGCACTATACTGTAAATATACATAAATATAAATAAAATGACGTCTGTCTCTCTTAAGAGTGTGAATTGCTTTTTTGTTTTCGGAACATTATTCTATCATTTCATTAGAAAATACGGGTGAATTCACAAGAGACTCAAGTGGTAAAAACCAATATCGCCCATTGTTATGTACCCGAAAAGGATTTCACAATCATTTTTAACTCTTGTGTCTCAATTCCCTTCCATTTTCATGGCTGCTTCTTGCTGTCAGTGAATGGAAACACTCTCTTGTGTATATCATGTCCAGTTGACCACATTCATCATATTTATGGCATGGATGTGCCGGTGCCGGAGACGTTGAGATGTGAGTTGGTGCCCACTTCAATACCTCAAGAGTCCACATCTTACATAATGGATGCTCTGTGTAAGGCCTCTTTCACACGTCCGTGTCTCCGGTATGTGTTTAGTCAGTTTCCTCACATACCGGAGACACGGGCACACGTAGACCCATTAAAATCATTGGGTCTGAGCTCACGTGCGTGTTTTGCCATGGACTGTGTGGAGCATACGTGTGCCCGTGTGCTCCACACGTAGACATGTCCGTTTTTCTCCAGCATCATGGGTGTCTCACGGAACGGTGACACGCTCCGGAGAAAACACACGTGTTTGAGAAAAAAAACAACCTTTTCTCACCTTCTCCAGCTCTCCTGTCTCTGCCGCTGCTGTCACTTGCTTCCGACCGCCGCTCATTATGCTCATTGCATATTCACTTCACCGCAGGCCAGAAGCATCGGCAGCGGGGAGTCGTCAGGACCGGAGACCGAAGATCAGCACCACGGACTGCAACGCTAGGGACAGGTGAGCAGAAAGTTCCCATTCTCCGTGTGTTATCACACGTGAGCCATAAACACGGCACACGGAGGCCAATACGCACCTTTGACACGTCCGTGAAAAACGTGCGTGGTTTTTGACGGATGTGTGAAAGAGGCCTAAGTTATACTGCCTCTAAGGCCATGTTCACGCGTTCAGTATTTTACATCAGTATTTGTCATCCAAAACCAGGAGTTGGGGAAAAATACAGAAATGGTGCCTAAGAGCAGTGATCGGATTATCCCTGATCGCAGCTGTCTAAATCTCAGACAACAGGGGCATTTATATTGTTCGATCTGAAGTAGGGGTCAGATAGGTAAGCATAGCAAAAAAAAAACAGCTGCACTCTGAAATGCTAACACATGCATACAATGGATGCTAGAATATAGATATGTATTACTCCTACAGGAAATCTGGGAAAAAATGAGATATTTAGTATAAAAAATGGCCATTTCTATATCTGCCCAGTAGCCACGTCAAGGCATATCTCGTATACTGGGAAACTACACTGAACTGAAGCCTCTCTGGGTTACAAACCTCCATGTGTATGGGCATGTAGGAACCTGCTATAGAGAATAAAATCATTACTTACAGCAGTTGTACATCGCCCAGGCCAAAAACTAGTACTCTAGCAGGATACAGCTAAGCCCACACTAGGTGGAGGCATCACAGGTGCAGGAGGAGCAAATCACGCACACACTTCCAAACATGGAGGGGGTGATTGCTGGATGATAAAACTGCACACTGATGGCTTACATAGAGCGCTGTTCACATATGCAGATGCAGAGTAAGCCTAATAAGTGACGCCCATACTATTAGATCAGGCGGGCTGCCAAGCCCTACTCAATCTGTGCACCATACAGGGACTAGGCGGTCCTATCTGTTGATGGCTCCACCCAAAAGACTGATAAACTCAGAATAAGTAGGGATTTCTATTGATAAATTCTACATTTTACTAAATCATTACCCACAAACTAGGTCCCCCTGCTCCGCTCCTTTTGCTCTAGAACCTCAGGTCAGACATAATCAAAGTGACAAGTTTCCATTGAAACCTTCGATAAAGACTGGTTAATATTTTCTCTGTAAGATCAGATTTCTTGATTTTATCGATCAGTTTTTCAGTTCTCATGAAAAGTAATTGTTTTTCTTCCGTCTCGTGTAATCTGATATTCTGAGAGTTTCTCTCGTCGTAAAGTGAAACTGGAAGTGAGAATTGAAACCCAAACCAAGCGTTGAGAAGAGATGCAAATTCAGAAGACATTAGTGGAGCGCAGCGATGGAAAGTAGCGCGGATTTGTTTTATAGTATTTGGACCAAAAAGATTATCGTTACCACAGCTGAAGCAACATATGTACAGTACTGACCAAAAGTTTGGACACACCTCATTCAAAGAGTTTTCTTTATTTTCAGGACTCTAAAAATTGTAGATTCACATTGAAGGCATCAAAACTATGAATTATCACATGTGGAATGAAATACTTAACAAAAAAGTGTGAAACAACTGAAAATATGTCTTATATTCTAGGTTCTTTGATTACTGCTTTGCACACTCTTGGCATTCTCTTGATGAGCTTCAAGAGGTAGTCACCGGAAATGGTCTTCCAACAGTTTTGAAGGAGTTCCCAGAGATGCTTAGCACTTGTTGGCCCTTTTGCCGTCACTCTGCGGTCCAGCTCACCCCAAACCATCTCGATTGGGTTCAGGTCTGGTGACTGTGGAGGCCAGGTCATCTGGCGTAGCACCCTATCACTCTCCTTCTTAGTCATATAGCCCTTACACAGCCTGGAGGTGTGTTTGGGGTCATTGTCCTGTTGAAAAATAAATGGTCCAACTAAACGCAAACCGGAAGGAAAAGCACGCCGCAGCAAGATGCTGTGGTAGCCATGCTGGTTCTGTATGCCTTCAATTTTGAATAAATCCTCATCAGTGTCACCAGCAAAGCACCCCCACACCATCTCACCTCCTCCTCCATGCTTCATGGTGGGAACCAGCCATGTAGAGTCCATCCGTTCACCTTTTCTTCAAAGACACGGTGGTTGGATTGAAAGATCTCAAATTTGGACTCATCAGACCAAAGCACAGATTTCCACTGGTCTAATGTCCATTCCTTGTGTTCTTTAGCCCAAACAAGTCTCTTCTTCTTGTTGCCTGTCCTTAGCAGTGGTTTCCTAGCAGCTATTTTACCATGAAGGCCTGCTGCACAAAGTCTCCTCTTAACAGTTGTTCTAGAGATGAGAAGATGTGTCCAAACTTTTGGTCTGTACTGTATATAGCAGGTAATCATATACAGTATATCACAAAAGTGAGTACACCCCTCACATTTTTGTAAATATTTTATTATATCTTTGAAGGAACAACACTGAAGAGCTGACCCTGTGATACATTGTACAGTGTCAGTGTGAAGCTTGTATAACAGTGTAAATAACTCAACACACAGCCATTAATGTCAACAATAGTGAGTACACCCCTAAGGGAAAATGGCACATTGTGCCCAAAGTGTGAATATTTTGTGTGGCCACCATTATTTTCCAGCACGGCCTTAACTCTCTTGGGCATGGAGGTCACTAGAGCTTCACAGGAGCCGTTGGATCCTCTTCCATCATCCATGACGATATCACGGAGCTGGTGGATGTTAGAGACCTTGCGCTCCTCCACCTTCCATTTGAGGAGGCCCCACAGATGCTCCATAGGGTTTAGGTTTGGAGATGCTCAGTCAGTCCAGCACCTTTACCCTCAGTTTCTTTAGCAAGGCAGTGGTGGTCTTGGAGGTGTTTGTGGTCGGTATCGTGTTTCCAAAGGAAGGGGATCATGCTCTGCTTCTGTATCTCACAGTAGTACATGTAGGCATTCATGGTTCCCTCAATGAACTGGAGCTCCCTACAGCTGGCAACACTCATGCAGCCCCAAATCGTGACCCTCCACCACCATGCCTGACTGTAGGCAGGAAACACTTGTCTATGTACTTTTTTCCTGGTTGCCTCCACACATGCTTGACACCATTTGAACCAAATAAGTTTATCTTGGTCCCATCAGACCACAGGACCGTTATTAACTTATGTCCTTAATCTGCTTCATTCTGGGAGGACAGACATGCAGACCAATTTGATGTAGTGTTCGAGCAATGGTCTGAGCAGTGAAAGCCTGTATCCTATGCGGTGTGCGGTATATAGTCTGAGCACTGACAGGCGGCCTCCTCCACCCCTGTATCCTCTGCAGTGTGCGGCGTATGGTCTGAGCACTGACAGGCGAACCCTCCACCCCTGTAACCTCTGCAGCGTGTGGTGTATGGTCTGAGCACTGACAGGCGGACCCCTCACCCCTGTATCCTCTGCAGTGTGCGGCGTATGGTCTGAGCACTGACAGGCAGATCACCCATCCCTGAAACCTCTGCAGTGTGCGGCGTATGGTCTGAGCACTGAAAGACGAACCCCCCCACCCCTGTAACCTCTGCAGTGTGCGGTGTATGGTTTGAGCAGTGACAGGCAGACCCCCCACCCCTGAAACCTCTGCAGTGTGCGACGTATGGTCTGAGCACTGAAAGATGAACCCCCCCACCCCTGTAACCTCTGCAGTGTGCAGTGTATGATCTGAGCAGTGACAGGCAGACCCCCCACCCCTGTAACCTCTGCAGTGTGTGGTGTATGGTCTGAGCACTGACAGGCGGACCCCCCCATCCCTGAAACCTCTGCAGTGTGCGGTGTATGGTCTGAGCACTGAAAGACGAACCCCCCCCACCCCCACCCCTGTAACCTCTGCAGCAATGCAGGCCACACTGATAAGTCTATTCTGAAAAGACAATTTCTTTATATGACCCAGAGCATGTGCACTCAGCTTCTGTGGTCGGCCATGGTGAGGCCTGTTTTGAGTGGTTCCTGTCTTGTTATACCTCTGTATGGTGTTGGCCACTGTGCTGCACCTAAGTATCAGGGTGGTGACAATCTTCTTATAGCCTCGGCCATCTTTATATAGAGCAAGAATTCTTTTTTTCAGATCCTCAGAAAATTCTTTACCATGAGGAGCCATGCTGACCTTCCAGTGACCAGTATGAGGGAGTGTGTGAGAGAGAACACCAAATGTAACACCCCTGCCTCCTATTCACACCTGGGACCTTGCAACACTAATGAGTCATATGACACTGAGGAGGGAAAGTGGCTAATTGAGCACAATTTTCCATTCTCACTTAGGGGTGTACTTACTTTTGTTGCCAGCACTTTAGACATTAACGGTTGTGTGTGGAGTATCAGATTACATGAGGATCATCATTCCAAACGACGTTGGCTGTAATTTTGGGGTCGTTGCCCTGCTGCAGAATAGCTTTGAATTTTTGAAGGCAAAAGGCGGTCTCGCCAAACATTGATGTGATTTTAGATTTTTCTTTTGTGCCTTAATTGATTAAAAAAAAATTAATAATACTGTCTATATTTTTGTTTTTACTTTGCAGGAGCTTTTTACCTACCTTCCTAAAACTTTTGCACCATAATGGTTCCCAAAGTGGGACATACCCTTCAGATTATTTCCAAGTCCGGAGCACAATTTAGTAATGATTGCCTCCGAACTTAAAAAAAAATTCTATAAAGATTTTTCTCGAGATGCTCATTAGGTCGCAGGTATTTTTTTGGGGTTTCCATTCCTTTGATGACCACTAGAGGGCGCTGTGATAATTCGTAGCGCTGTCATCTGGATTTGGCACAGGTAGACGTCTTTTATGTGTTTATTTGCTGCCGATAGTAAAGTACCTACAATAAAATTCCATCAGGACAAATGTCTCCAGTGCACAAATCTGATTGTAAATGGGCAATGAAAACCTTTTACCATCCTCTTTGTGTTATTAATCCTTCTCGTGTTCTTTTCTTGTGATTGTTAATCATGTAATGGATATTATAGTTGACACATGACTTATGTCTCGCTGCGGTCTAGTCACTGGGGATCTGCCCACATGGCTTGTGGTTCCGCGGCAGCTGAAAGCCAAAGTCTGCAGTATTCCGACAACAGGAAAGAAAACATCTTTAAAGTATTTGCATATTATCTATTAAGCCTTGTACATGTTGATGCGGGATTACCCCTCTTCAATCAGTCCGAGGGCAAAGAGCAGCTCAAAGCCCATCACATTCATGATGAACATGCATGCACGGGATCATGGAGACAGCGGAGCCCTGGGCTCTAAGGCCCTTCTGCTTTTAGTAGACTAGTTTAATTGATGATCAATGGTTGGTCCAGGAGCTTCATTTATATCTCTCTATGTAATACCACATTTGCCCTGCTGGGAGCGCAGTAAGGAAAATTATTGGTTCACAAGGCTTCAATCCAAAATATTTTGATGAAAAATCCATAAGTGTAACTGAAAGCTCCTGGGCCACACATCAAAAATTTATATCCGGGTACCAACCTACCAAGTGCCATATGGTAACCTTACTTGTGTGTTTCTTACTACAGAGGGGCCATTGAGTCTCCTGGACAAAGTAATTTGGTTGTGAAACGTGCGTCAGGTACATGGGGATACTACATTGTTACCCTTTTATGCTTGAAATTTGTCTATTATTTTGAATATACGATGCAATGTTCGTGTATCTACAAATTTCTCACACTTATTATCTGGGTCCTTAATATCTGGACAAAGCACTTTGGTTGCGAAACGTGCTTCGGGATACCACATAGTTACCCTGGCTTTGGACCATGTATGCTGGTAATTTGTCTATTATTTTGAATATACAATGCAATGTTTGTGTATATACAAGTTTCTCACACTTGTGAATATATAATTCATGTCCTTAGATCATATATGGTCTAGGTGGGTGACAATTTAAGTTGCATTTTCTTCATTACCTGTGATGCACATTCATTTTATGCAGCTTATAATGATGGGTCCTTAATATCTGGGTGAAGCACTTTGGTTGTGAAACACGCGTCGTGTGCATGGGGATACCGCATTGTTACTTTGGCTTTGGACCATGTATGCTGGTAATTTGTCTATTATTTTGAATATATGATGCAGTGTTCTTGTGTATACAAATTTCTCACACTTGTCAATATACTGTATAATTCATGTCCTTAGAACATATATGGTCTAGGTGACAATTTACGTTGCATTTTCTTCATTACCTGTGATTCACATTAAATTTATGCAACTTATAATGATGGGTCCTTAATACAGTATTTGGATGAAGTGCTTTGGTTGTGAAACGTGCGTCGGATGCGTGGGGATACTGCATTCTTACCCGGTATGCTTGTAGTTTGTCTACTATTTTGAATATATGATGTAATATTCGTGTATATACAAATTTTTCACAGTTGTGAATATATAATTCATGTACTTGGATCATATATGGTCTAGGTGACAATTTTAAATTGAATTTTCTTCATTACCTGTGATTCACATTCAATTTATGCAGTTTATAATGGTGGGTCCTTAATATCTGGCTGAAGCAATTTGGTTGTGAATCGCGCGTCAGGTGCGTGGGAATACTGCATTGTTACCCTGGCTTTGGACCATGTATACTGGCAATTTGTCTATTATTTTGAATATATGATGCAGTGTTCGTGTATATACAAATTTCTCACACTTGTGAATATATCATTCATGTCCTTAGATCATGTATGGTCTAGGTGACAATTTAAGTTGCATTTTCTTCACTACCTGTGATTCACATTCAATTTATGCAGCTTATAATGGTGGGTCCTTAATATCTGGCTGAAGCAATTTGGTTGTGAAACGCGCGTCGGGTGCGTGGGAATACTGCATTGTTACCCTGGCTTTGGACCATGTATACTGGCAATTTGTCTATTATTTTGAATATATGATGCAGTGTTCATGTATATACAAATTTCTCACACTTGTGAATATATCATTCATGTCCTTAGATCATGTATGGTCTAGGTGACAATTTAAGTTGCATTTTCTTCACTACCTGTGATTCACATTCTATTTATGCAGGTTATAATGATGGGTTCTTAATATCTAGCAGGGTTGGTGCCGGGTACCCCATAATAATACCAATAGTCTCTTGGTTTGGTCCATTCTTTTGAGACTTGTTAGTTAACTTTTGGTTAATAAAGATCATTATTAATTGTTGAATTTTGGCTTGCATTGTTTTTTGGAGTTAATTCCCAACCTACCAAGTGCCATATGGTTACCTTAATTGTGTGTTCTCTTATGGCCGATTGGCCATTGCGTCTCCTCAGACAGCAGGACTAATTCTAATTTTTACTGAGCATGCTCGCCCAGAACCTTGTCAGTTGTATTCTCTTGTTCTGCAGTTGTGCTGTTGGCTTGTGGCTCTGCTAGTGTTATGATCTTTGTTTTCTGACCCCAAACTGTTATTTGACTCGTCTCTGCACACTCCCTGTTCCTGTCGTGACCTCCTGGCTTTTGACCTCGGACCATTACCTGACCACATCTCTGATTTCTCCCTGAACTTATTGCGTGCTCTCCTGGATTTCTGACCCTCGGATTGTGATCTGACTATGCCTTTGTTTACTCCTTGTGCTTATACATGTCCTCCCATTACCAGACCCCAGCTTTTCTGACTACTCTGCCATCCATACTACCCATAAGTAGTGACTGGCATTACATTGTGTAAATAAAACAAGAATGCAATAATTTGGAAGGTTTTATACCGATTTTCTTCACAACAGATCATTAGGTGACAATTAGACATTTTTTTTCCATTTCAGTGGAAAAATAATCTAATATATAAAGCTGAGTGTGTGTGTGTGTGTGTGTGTGTGTGTGTGTGTGTCTATGTCTGCTAAAGGAATCTGCACCGTCGCATTTACAATCATAAAATTTTTCTCAGATACCCCATGTGACACAGGGAACGTCGTAGACTATGTTTTGACGGGAAAATTTAACCCCATGCTTTACAGTTACTCTCCAAAAAACCTGCCTACATTAAAGTGAATGGAGCCTGGAACTACTGGTTTTTAATAGCAGCTGTGATTGGTTGCTATAGGAACAAAGGACAGTCACAGTATAAGAAGCTTATGTGTGAGGTAATATGATGTCGGTGGGGAGATGGCTAGAGAGAGAGAGACAGATGGGAAAAGAGACAGATGGGAAAAGAGACAGATGGGGAAAAAAGAGACAGACGGGGAAAAAAGAGACAGACGGGGAAAAAAGAGACAGACAGGGAAAAGAGACAGACCGGGGAAAGGGACAGACGGGGAAAGGGACAGACGGGGAAAGGGACTGACCTGGATAGAGACAGGACTACAGGGAAAGAGACAGACAGCAAAAGACACAAGCAAAGAGATGGCCAAAGACAGACAGGGAAAGAGACAGGAAAAAAGACGGGGAGACAGACAGGGAAAGAGCCAGACCGGAGAAAGAGACAGGCCTGAAAAGAGACAGATGGGAAAAGAAACAGAGAGATAGAGACAGACAAGGAAAGAGAGACACACATAGATAGAGACACACTGATACAGAGACAGACAGAGAGATAGAAACAGACAAGGAAAGAAACAAACAGAGAGACCGACAAACAGAGACACACAGAGACTGGGGGAGAGACAGTGACAGTTACTATCCCAGGCAATGCCCAGGAACTACAGCTGGCATTCTTATAAAAATTGATTGCAGCAGCAAATCTCCAAAAAGTTGGGACAAGAATAACAAAAGGCTGGAAAGGTAAGAGGCACTAATAAAAGAAAGAGCTGAATTGTCAATTTTCAGCTAAGTTGCATGACTGTGTATAAAAAAAAACATGTTAGAGAGGCAGAGTCTCCCAAAAGCAAAGGTGGTTAGAGAACCCAATCTGTGAACAACTGCATCTAAAAATTGTGTAATTGTGAAAAATGTTTCTCAATGAATATTTGAAAAGTCTGAAAATCCCACGATGTACTGTATATAACATCATCAAATGATTGCGAGATTGTGGAGAAATTGATGGCACAAAGGACAAGGCCAATGATCAATATTGGATGCTTGTGATCTACGATCCCTCGGGTGCACTGCATTAAATAAAACTTCGGAATCTCATAAATTGCTTGCAAAACTCTCTTAACTGGGCTTTCTACTCATGAACACGAGGCCTTGTAGCTATGTCTTAGGTTTTAGTGTCAACATTCTCCTACAGATTCATGAGTGTGCAATTAAAAATTAATCTCATTATTAACTAAAGTCCAAGCCGCCCAAACTTTTTTTAGTATAAATACGTCCAAAGTTCCATGTTGATTAATAAGTCAACACATGTATTTTTTTTACATTTATAGCTTCAGCATGGCCTTCCATCTGTGGCATTCTGGGTTCTTTTCCAAAAATTAACAGATTTTCCATTTTTTTGCCCCATATATTTTACAGAAACATTCTTCAGCAAGTGTTTTGAAGGGTATGTGCACATGACGTCTATTGTCACAACCACTAAGGTTTTTCAGGCAAAGCCGCATCAGAAAAATGCCAGCAGCTGTTTTCCTGATGCTTCTTCACTGTCAACTTTTGCTTTCACTCATGCGGCAGTTTCGCCACTGGTGTCTTTTGCTGTTAGTATAGAGCGTGGGCTGCTGCCCATCAGAAGCTGCTCATAGAATTACATGTTAATTCTTTTAAGTGCTTTAGGGTTTCCAAGCCTGTGCATATAAATCTCGTTATAACATTTGTATGCATTTTTGGGGGCAGTTTCGTAAAGCTTCTTCAGGGGATTTCTAAGAGAATTCCCCTGAACAAGATATCATCATAGCACATAGTGTCAGTCGGTCTCTGATATTGATTGAGATATGCTATTCCCTCCATTCCATGGTGACATTTTTCAGCAGTAACCTATTTGACAGCCATTTTCAACCCAAGTTTAGATCACTTTCCCATAAAAAACAACAACAACTCGATGGGCAGATAGCTTCTTGTAGATGCTGGCGTACCTGCTGAGTTTATTTTGCAAAAGATGTTGCAAGAAAAATTTAGCGTTCAAATTGTTGCATTTGAAAAGTTTTGGCATTTGTCTAATCAATCATGGGAAAATGTTACCTTTACCCTGCTTAGAAGTGAAGGATTCAGATGATAGGTGCTCTAATAAGGGTTAAAAAGTGAAAGAATCACCCCCCAAAAAAATAAAAGAAAAATGTAAATTTAATTTAAGCTCCAACGCGTTTCGGCTCTATCCAGCCTCCCTCAGGTTGAGACACCAGAGGGAGAGGTGATACCCCTGAGGAAGGCTGCATACAGCTGAAACGCATTGTGGTTTTAATTTTTTTTGTTTAATTTTTTTGGGGTGATTCTTCCACTTGTCAAGCTTTTTTAGCTCCTTTTCAAATGATAGATGCTCCCATAAAGGTTAAAAAGGGAAAGATTCTCCCCAATAAAAAAAAAGAAAAAATGAAATTTCCTTTTCAGATGATAGGTGCCCCCATAAGGGTTAAAAAGTGAAAGAATCCCCACAATCGAAAAAAGAAAAAAGAAAAGAAAAAATTAAATTTAATTTGTCACAGCGTGTTTTGGCTATATCCAGCCTTCATAAGATTGAGACACCTGAGGAATAGGTGACACCCCTGAGGAAGCCTGGACACAGCTGAAACGCATTGTGGTTTTATTTTTTTTCTTCATCTTTTGATGTGATTTCTTTCACTTTTTAACCTTTTTAACCTCCTTATCAGATGATAGATACCCCTATACGGGTTAAAAAGTGAAAGAATCACCCCACTCAAAAAAAATTTAATTTAAGCCGCAATGCGTTTCGGCTGTATCCAGCCTTTCTTAGGTTGAGACACCTGAGGAAGGCTGGATACAGCTGAAACATGTTGTAATTTTAATTAAATATTTTTTTTCATTTTTTTGGTGTGATTCTTTAACTTTTTAACCTTTTTTTTGCCTCCTTTTCAGATGATAGGTGCCCACATAAGGGTTAAAAAGTAAAAGAATCACCCCAATAAATAAAAAAAAAAAAATAAAAAAAAAAAAATGAAATATAATTTAAGCCACAATGCGTTTCGGCAGTATCCAGCCTTCCTCAAGTTGAGACGCCTGAGGAAAAGGTGACACCCCTGAGGAAGGCTGGATACAGCTGAAACGCATTGAAATTATTTTTTTCCATTTTTGGGGTGATTTTTCAACTTTTTTTCCCTCCTTTTTGTAATTACGTTCCATTGGGAATCTTTTTGTAGGATATCCCTGCAGTATACCAGATCAGCTGCCCCCAGTTGCTTCTCACGTATACGTATCTTGGGTGTACCCCACTTCTACAACCCTTAATTTTAATTTTACTATGCTCAGAAAGAGCTACCTCTTTCCCGAAGGCAGTGTTTCTCAACTCCAGTCCTCAAGACCCACCAACAGATCATGTTTTCAGGTTTTCCTCAATGTTACACAGGGAATAATTCCATCACCTGTGCAACATCAAGGAAATCCTGAAAACCTGATTGAGGAAAACCTGAAAACGTGATCTGTTGGTGGGTCTTGAGGACTGGAGTTGAGAAACACTGCCCTAAGGGAAAATCCATATCTTACCTACATTCACCCTTGACGGCAAAGTTTTCTTGACCGAAATTGTGTTTCTAATGGTAGACCTAAGCGCTTGAGTAATACAACATTCGATCTCCTGGAACAAAAACATAGGGAAGACTTCAAAAAGTTCAATAATCATCTTCGTTCGGGTTTGGTTCACTAGGAACCCAAGAGGACATTATTTTGGCCATAATAAAATGGTTGAAAAGGGTCAAGGTTCTTCGAACATGCTTATTCGAGAAGTACATTTTCCCCCTTTATCTTTCTTACTAATTGTGCATGATCAGTGATAATACATTCTTAAGGAAGTAGAAGTAAGAAATCTTTGAAATGGAACCTATCATTAGCAAGATATTAATGATTCGAATGTTTTTACGATCATCTGAACTTCAGTAGGCTGCTTTTATTACGCAAGGTCCAATGTTCAGAAGCTGATGTTGGGAATTCTTGCCGCTTGAAGGCTCTTGTTCAACATGAACCCGATCATCCAATATCAAGTAGTCTGTCTAATGATGTGGTTGTAAGCAAAAAAAAACTATGAAAACAAATCGGATAGTTAGGGGGGGGAGTAACTTTATATATTGCCCTAGAGATAGTTTGGAATATAGGTCACCCATTTCTGAAATTACAACCAGATACTTTGTCAGTAGAACCCTTCCGGTCATTGTTTACGATCTTGATATTCTTAAGCTTGTTTAAAAATTTAAAGGGGCTGTCCATCCTTTTAGAATTCTATTTTGTTATCAGAATGACCTAAAAACAAGTGGTTCTGCTGCTGGGACCCATGACAATGATCAAGCATTCACCAGTAGCATAACTAGAGTTTGATGGGCACCGGTGCAAAAGTTGGGCCTGAGCTACTCCCATCCCCACATCTTGGTCAGATGCATGTGTATAAATTTTTAAACATTTAGTGTTCTAAATCCTGTAAAGACGCAAGACTTGCCCTCCCCCTCATTATGTAGTACTGTCCCCCATCCTGTTCTAATGTACCCCATCCTGGGCTCCTTCCTGGTATATATGTCCCCATCCTGGTATATACTGTCCTCCTTCTGGTATATATATTCCTCTCCTGGGCACCTCCTGGAATATACTGTCAACCTCCTGCTATATATGTTCCTCTCCTGGGCACCTCCTGGAATATACTGTCCCCCTCCTGCTATATATGTTCCTCTCCTGGGCCCCTCCTGGTATATACTTCACTCCTACTGGTAAATACTGCCCTTTTGATGGTGTATATATGTTCCTCTCCTGGACCCCTCCTGATATATACTGTCCCCTCCTAGTATATATGTTCTTCTCCTGGGCACCTCCTGGTTTATACTCCCCCCCCCCCATTGGTAAATACTGTACTTACCACCTCCTGGCTCCCACACCGTGTGCCGTCCTCCTCTATAGCTGGCCCGCAGTGGCCAGTAGCTTTCATCGGCATACGTACTATGGCAGTGCATGACGTCATTGTCATGCGCCACCTAAATCATGGGGTCACCGATGATAGCTGCCGGCTTCTGTTTGGCTGACAGTGTGTATTGCAGTACAGGGATCAGACGTGTCTCTGCACCGCAATACATTTCAGCTGGATGTGCAGCCTCAAATGTACATCCAGCTAAGGCAGGGGCTGGGGCCGACGGGCCCACTGCAACCCCAGGCTTGATCATGGTCATGATCCCTGTGATTGCGATCGTTCTGTGTCCCTGGCTTTCACACTTTTGTGTGTCACGGCTTGAGCATGGACTGTGGTGCATGGACTGTTTTCAAGTCTCCTCACCCAAGCTTGTTACTCCTGTGTGTCATCATCTGAGCATGTACCATTATGCAAGTACTGTTCTTGGGTCTACTGACCTGAAATTGACAGCCTCAAAAGCACATGAAGGTGCCATATGACAGCCTCAAGGCATGAAAGTGCCAAGTTCTGGTTAGACCTTAAGACAGTTCTTGCATCTAGGTCCGTGCTCGAACCATGACACCCAGATGTATAAAACTATCAAGTTTGGATCAGGAGACCTGTAAACAGTCCATACATCACTGTCCATGCTAAAACCATGACACCCAGATGTATAAAGCTATCAAGTTTAGATCAGACGAGACAGTCCATAAATCAATGTCCGTGCTCAAACCTTGACACCCAGATACAGTATCTAAAGCTATCAAGTTTGCATCAGGAGACCCGTAGACAGTCCATACATCACAGTCTGTGCTCTAATTATGACACAAAGCTGTTTTTCCAGACTGGAAGTGCTTGCAGCACAGAAGAATAAGTGATATTGGCTCTCCTATTAAGTAGGATATCAGTCAAGGAGCAGTGGGCATGATTAAAACTCTTGACTAAGTGGCTGCAGGGAAAAGATAACTTAATTTCCTCCCTGCAGCCAAATATCCAGTTAGACTGTCATTTACTAGTTTTGGGGTATCATTTACCTGTAGATTAGCACTAGGGCAGCAAGTAAATAGTGTTTTGTTGTTTGTTTTTTTTCTTATTACAAATTCTCTTTAATCCTCAGGGATTTCAGTCTGTCAGCTTTGGTGCAAATGACAGTAACAGGAGGAGCACTCGAGTGACATTATCAAGACAACCCCCAAAATAAGTCTGGTTGTGCAGGTGGTGGCAACAGAAAATTACTTACCTGACTGGTTCCCCTCTAGTTTTGCATCTTAGTGGTGTCCTCTTCATTACTGGTAGTGTGGTAGGTGGTATCTGCAGACCATTCAGGTTGCACAGATAGTCTAGCTCCTCCACAATGGTATATCCATGAATTCCATCAGAACAAGGTTTGATGTGTATCCCGGAACAGTTTCAAAAGTATGGAGCAGATACTGGGATATGGGCCGTTACCTAAATTGAAGCAGAAAGGGCCACAGTAGGGCATCAGCCCAGTAACATGACCGGTAATAGCTTCTTTGTTCGAGGAGGAACATAAGGCGCACTACCAGAGTCTGAGAAACCAAGCTCCTACAGTCTACTGATGTGCATGTTTACAAAACAGTCAGAAACCGACTTCATCATGGTGGCATGAGGGCTTGATGTCCTGTATTGTACAGTGCTCACGGCCCAGCAATTTCCAGCTCAATCGGCAATCACCGGAGAACATCAAAATTGTCTACCATTGGAACCCCTTCAACGATAAGACCAGCTTCAAACTGAGCTAAAGTGACAGATGTGAAGAGTTGGAAGCCACCGTGGTGGATCAGTGATGGTCTACATGATATCCAATGATACCCTGACTGCTGTTAGTACCGAGCTGAAATCCAAGGAGCTATAGTCAGACCCTACGATGGTGCATTGGGCTTTGGGTTACTCCTTGTGCAGGACAAAGTCTACCACCATGTTGCTGGAGTGGTTAAGCAGTTCCTTTATGGTGAAGTCTTTAGCACCTTTGTTCTCCTGGGATTGTCTTATATTCCATGGACTTGAATCCAAATGAGACCTTTGGGACATTATGTATAAGGTGAACCTGATGCCACCAAGTAGCACCACTGACTGTCCAGGAGCTCACTGATGTCCTGATCCGGATCTGGGAGGAAATTTTACAGGTTCCCATTGGAAGGTGGTTGGAGAGAGAGCCTGTTTACATGCGCACAAGCAATGGTGGACAGTGTTTAGAGTAAGCTCTAGTCTCTGCAGTAACAGGCAGAAGACTGCTGTTTAACACTCTGTCACGCAGTGACTACCAGGATTCTGCCAGGTACACAGGAACCCCCAGCGAGCTTTGTAACACACAGGGTGCACAATACAACGGTGGGCCCTGGCACTAGAGAAAGGGGAGCAGGGTCACCTTCTAAACTCACATGAGGCTGATCCCTTCCTCCTTTCATCACGTGCCTATCCTAGTCTTTCCCTGGAATCAGCTCTGGATAGTGCACAGGGCAACGGGAACACTAGTCCCGCTCTAGGTTAAAGACACAGGGAGAATTAGACAGACAGTAATAAAATAAACAGCAATCATACAAAGCACTCCAAACAACAAGAGGTAATAATGAGGAACGGACCAAAGGGGAAAAACCAAAGAGGACTATGGGAGAGAAACAACACAACATTCACACAGCAAATGTTCTCTGAATGGCTTCCTGCTCCTCAGCTCACAGGTTCCTTCTAGAGGCAAGAAAACCAGTAATTATCACCAGCGATTACCTGGACTAGGAGGGAAGTCTTTATAGCAGAGCTAATTAGCAATAAAGAACAGCTGCCTATTGCTTTTATTCAGAGTTCAGGAGACCAAAGGATCTACTTCACCCTAGCAGCACTGGATAAAGGAGAATTCGCACAATCAGCAGTAATAACCTGAGCAGCTGTGTATGAAGCCCCGTGCTGTGATCTCCTGACACCAAAAATAGAAGGATCCCCTCTCCGTCGTAGTACCCTTGTGACATGCTGTTGGCATCTGCTGGGTATTGTGCAGGCTCAGCTCCTGAGCCCGCTCCATACATGTGCATTCAATGTAGGACACAACTATTATGATTTTGATTTGGAAGGGATGAAACTTTTCTTCCTTTGATGGTTTATCGCAAACGGTAGATTCTGCTTATAATCTTAATTTATGATGGGGGTGAGGGAGGTGATTAATTTTGATTCCAAAATTATATTTCTATTTTTAACCCCTGATTCCTGTAGTTCCTCTTTCCATTCCTTCTGTGGAAAGATTTACAAACCTTCATAGCTATTAAAAAAATATGTCTAAATGCAAAACAATAAGACAGACAGGGAAGTGGGAGAAGAGCGGCGAAAGGGGTTTAGAAGACGAGCGTGTAAGACAAGAACTTTGCATTAATCAGCAATTGTCAAATATTTTGCTATTATTACAGTTTTCGGTTCAAGGGACCCTGCGGTTAGAATCGTCCTTAGAAGGGATTTGTGATTTTTCATTACACTTTATAAAAAGTTTGATTGGACCCGTTGAAGCACAAGAAGGTGCGAAACGGGCGTCGTCCATAGGGGGCCTGCATCCGTCTCTCTCCCCACTACTTTTAACTGCACTTTATGATGAAATAAAGCACTTTTGATACTGGATGGTGTTTGCCTTAGCTTTCTACTTCCTGGACACTGGTTTATAAAAAGTTTATGCTTTAGCATTGACTTCTATCATGAGAATTCCTTCTACTGTGCATTTATTTCTTATCTTCCTTCCTTTTACTTATCTTGTCTCGATGATTAGGAGCTGTCTTATTTAGTGCATTTGTATCAGTTTTTATATTATATCCATTGTTAATCTCCATTTTCATGGAGAATATGACTTACTATTTAACTCAAGATTATATTTTTTAATGTATTTTTATTAGTGATGGGCAAAAAGGAAAATATTCAGATTTTTTGTCTCGAATATTTCTGATTATTCGTGTATTCATCATGAATTTAATGTAAGTCAATGGAAAACTCGAATATCGGCGGACCCTCCCAAGATGTCTGGCCGGGCTGTAAATGCTGAAATGGATGGAAAAGTGCTGAAATTGAATGGAAACAGCATGGGGAAGACACCTGGTTGCATCTATGAAACACAGGTCGCTTCTGGGAACAATGTTGTCAGAGTATTATGCCACTTTGATGATGTGGTCCCCCCTTGTTTGTGATAACCATCCCCCTTAGCTGGTTATCAAAAATAGAGGCTTCCCCATGCAGACAGCTAGGGACTGGTATACTCACATTGGGAAGGTCCATGGTTACTGGGTCCTCTACAGCCTAAATAGCAGCCTGCAGCCCCCAGATCTGTGCTTTATCTTAGCTGGTTATCAAAAATAGAGACTTCCCCATGCAGGCAGCTGGGGACTGGTATGCTCAGGCTGGGAAGGTCTATGGTTATTGGGCCCTCTACAGCCTAAAAATAGCAGCCTGCAGCCCTCAGCTGTGTGTTTTATCTTAGCTGGTTATCAAAAATAGAGGCTTCCCCATGCAGACAGCTGGGGACTGGTATACTCAGCCTGGGAAGGTCCATGGTTATTGGTCCCTTTACAGCCTAAAAATAGCAGCCTGCAGCCAGCCCCCAAATGTGTGCTTTATCTTAGCTGGTTATCAATAACAGAGGCTTCCCCATGCAGACAGCTGGGGACTGGTACACTCAGGCTGAGAAGGTCCATGGTTATTGGGCCCTCTATAGCCTAAAAATAGAAGCCTGCAGCCCCCAGCTGTGTGCTTTAATTTAGCTGGTTATCAAAAATAGAGGCTCCCTATAATGTTTTTTTTTTTTTTAAACTTTTAAGTAATAATAAAAAAAGACGTGGGTCCTGCCCATTTTTGATAACCAGCTCAGATAAAGCAGAAGGTCCATGGTTATTGGGGTCTCCCCAGCCTAAAATTAGCAGCCTGCAGCTCACCCACAATTGGTGCATCCATTAAAAGTGCCAATTGTGGTGCTTTACCCGGAACATACCGATTGTCCTAGTGCTGTGGCAATCGGTGTAATGGTTCATGGGGTTAATGTCAGCTGTGATTTGTCACAGCTGCCATCAAGCCCTGGGTTGATAATGGAGAGGTGTCTATGAGAAAAAAAAACAACACAAACACACAAAAATCCTTTATTTTAAGTAATAAAAGACCTCACATTCTCTGACCAATTTTTTAACCCCCAAAACACCCCCGCAGGTCACACGTAATGCATACAGCGTCCCATGATAACCCCGCCTCTGCTACATCAAAAGCAGCAATGAAGGAACAGATCACTGCAGCTCCTGGGACACACTGAGGTCAGCAGTGGACTCAGCTGTGGAAAACGGTGTCCTCATTCAGGTCACTGGAGTTCACAGCCGAGTTCTTACTGTACCAAGTTGGACCGCCAGTGAACCCACTGCTTGATTGCCAAACTGCTGGATTGTGGGTCACAGTGGCACAGCAGTCAAGCAATCCGGAAGTCAGGTCACTGGAGTTCACACTCTGGGGAGTTGGTTATGGGTGTCTCATAGACACCTCTCCATTACCAACCCAAGATTGATGGCAGCTGTGATTTCTGATAAATCACAGCTGACATCAACCTCATATATTACCAGAGCAATCAGGATGATCCAATTAAAGCACCACAATTGGCGTAATCTAATGGAAGCAGCTATTGTGGGGTAGCTGCAAGCTGCTATTTTTAGGCTTGGCAGGACCCAATAACTATGGACCTTCCCAGCCAGAGAATACCAGTCCCCAGTTCTCTCCTTTACCTGGGCTTATTATCACAAATAGGTGGGGGACTGCACATCATTTTCTTTTACTTTTCACTGCATCTACCAACGACAGTAATGCCAGAAGCAAACATGGCTACAGCATTACTGTGATTGGCAGGCAATCCCCATATGTTTAGTGATTGAAAATCATGTGGGGAGGGAACTCGAAATTCACACGGTGAATACCAAAATACTCGATATCCCGAATACTTTAATAGTCATGTGAGTTATATATTCACTCACCACTGATTTTTATACATTTATTGTAATTTGTTTTTTATTGTTTTTTATATAAAGATTTGTATTAAAATAAAAATACAAATCTTAAAATTTCACACTGGCCACTGAGCAATTCTGAACTTTAGGAAATTGACGTGAACATTAGCATCAAGAAACTGACTCTGACTCTATTTTTTGTATTGAAGCATCTAATGAGCGTGTGCCAAGGTCATTGTGCAGAAAAAGGTATGCAAGGTCAGCTGTGACATCACCTATTGTGATTGGTGGCTTCTGTATTATCTACTGTATATAGAGGTGTTATCTGTTACTGTACAGGAGAAGGCGGTGAGCTGTGATAGCACATATTGTGATTGGTCACGCCTGTATTATCTACTGTATACAGCGGTGTTATCAGTCATTGTACAGGAGGAGGAGGAGGTCAGCTGTGACATCACCTAATGTGATTTATCACTCCTGTATTATCTACTATATAGAGGTTTTATCTGTCATTGTATAGGAGGAGGAGGTGAGCTGTGACATCACCTATTATGATTGGTGGCTTCTGTATTATCTACTGTATATAGAGGTGTTATCTGTTACTGTACAGGAGAAGGCGGTGAGCTGTGATAGCACATATTGTGATTGGTCACGCCTGTATTATCTACTGTATACAGCGGTGTTATCAGTCATTGTACAGGAGGAGGAGGAGGTCAGCTGTGACATCACCTAATGTGATTTATCACTCCTGTATTATCTACTATATAGAGGTGTTATCTGTCATTGTATAGGAGGAGGAGGTCAGCTGTGACATCACCTATTGTGAATAGTAGATCCTGTGTTAGGTACTGTATATAGAGGTGTTATCAGTCATTGTCAAGGAGGAGGAGGTGAGCTATGACATCACCTATTGTGAATGGTGAATCCTGTGTTATCTACTGTATATAGAGGTGTTATCAGTCATTCTACAGGAGGAGGTGAGCTTTGACAGCACATATTGTGAATGGTTGACCCAGTGTTATCCACTGTATATAGAGATGTTATCAGTCATTGTACAAGACGAGGAGGTGAGCTGTGACATCGCCTATTGTGAATAGTGGATCCTGTGTTATTTACTGTATATAGGGGGGTTATCAGTCATTGTACAGGAGGAGGTGGAGGTGAGCTGTGACATTACCTATAGTGAATGGTTCACCCTGTGTTAGCTGTCTACAGAGGTTTTATCTTTCATAGTATTCCTTCATGTGATGGTATCGCTTCTTTAATTAGTTCTGTATTAGAATATGAGGCTCCAATACAAAGCCCTAGTGGTAAAGTGCATTTCTCTTTGTGGTCTCTGGTAGGTATACTACATTTCTTTGTCGATTGTGTTTTATTGTTTATTATTTTAAGTTTTCATCTTCCAGAATCGGCCACGCAGTGATGAGATACCAGTGTAACGACACCCGATGAATAAGATCCTTCTCCGCCGCGCACAATGACTTCCTTCTCGGGGAATTTCCCACTCTCCAGTGTCTCTTTTCTCCTCCGCAGCTAATGTTTTATCACAGGCTGTTAATATTAACTATGCTTTCAGCTCTGAAGGTTACTTTGCTACCGACACTTCTGCCCAGGTACGAAAAAAATAACATGGCAACAAGAAAGGGACCGGTATATACACGACGTTTCTAAATGTACGTGACGCAAATGGCTTTATCAGCCTGATATTAAAAGAAAGTGAGAAATAAAGGAGACGTAGATTTAGTGATCAAAATGCAATATCTCAGCGCCGGCGGCCAAAACCAACGACCTTGTGTAAATACGCGGCCAGAAGCTGCCAAAAGATACCAACCTGAGGGCGCGCCTTAAAAATTTTTTAATTTTTAAAAGAGAAATAAACCTAAAATGTCTTAGTAAATACTTGTAAATCTAATATTTAAAACTGAGTGTATGTGTGTGTGTACAGTATGTACTGTATGTGTGTGTGTGTACAGTATGTGTGTGTGTGTGTGTGTGTGTATGTCCACTAAAGGAATCTGCACTGTCGCATTTACAATCATGAAATTTTGCACAGACACCCCATGTGACTCAAGAAACATCATAGACTATGTTTTGATGGGAAAATTTAACCCCACGCTTTACAGTTACTCTCCAAAACACCTGCCTCCATTAAAGTCAATGGAGCTGCGAGCTACAGGTTATTAATAGCAGCTGTGATTGGTTGCTATAGGCAACAAAGGACATTCATAGTATAACAAGCTTATGTGTGAGGTAACAGGATGTCGGTGGAGAGACTGACAGAGAGAGAGAGACCGACAAAGAGACAGACAGACACAGACAGACAGGCACAGAGAGGGAAAGAGACAGACAGGGAAAAAGAGAGAGAGACACACACACAGTCAAAGAGACAGACTGGGAAAGAGACAGACTGGGAAAGAGGGAAAAACAGATTGACAGGAAAAGAGACAGACAGACAAGGAAAGAGACAGACTGGGAAAGAGACAGACGGGGAAAGAGACAGACGGGGAAAGAGACAGACGGGGAAAGAGACAGACGGGGAAAGAGACAGACGGGGAAAGAGACAGACGGGGAAAGAGACAGACGGGGAAAGAGACAGACGGGGAAACAGACTGACAGACACAGAGGTAGAGAGAGAGAGAGAGAGACAGACACAGACAGAGATATTGAGACAGAAAAACAGACACAATGATAGAAAGAGAGAGAGAGACTGATACAAAGACAAACAGAGAGACACAGAGAGACAGACAGACATGTATAGAAATAGAAACACACATGGATAGAGACAGACACACAGACAGACAGGGAAAGAGACTGACAGAGAGACAGACACACAGAGAAAGAGAGACAGACACACAGAGACACTAAAACAAAGACAGACAGAAAGAGACAAACAGAAAGAGACATAGACAGATAGACAGACACAGACAGACACAGACTGGAAGAGAGACAGAGAGACAGTTACTATCCCGGGCAACGACCGGGTACTACAGCTATTCCTCCTATATATGCTGGCTGCAGTGTTCTTATAGTGCCAGCTATAGCTTGACTATACTGGCCTGGAGTGGGGGATTTATCTAGGCATACTTGTGGTTGTGATATTCTTGCTGTGTGTGGTTGGGATATTAACTCTTGTTGTCTTTTTATTGCTGCCTTCCTGCTCTTGCTTTTCTCTTTACTTTCTTACTGTTTATTCCTGTGAGTTTGAAATGTGTTTGAGCTTCTGTTATCTCTATCCATTTCATTTTTGTTTCCATCACACCTCTGCCCCTTCCTACCCCGGGAGGAGGGAGGAACATATCAGCTTTACTCAGGAGTATAGTAAGATATGGGACTCCGGCGTCTCCACCATAAGGGGTAATCTGGAGGTCAGGAATAGTCCAGCATCCTCTAGCACGAGGGACCGCATAGGAACCCATTGTCCCTCGCTATTCCACAATCACATCGTGACAGGTGACTCGCCATACCAATTTAGACTTTTTATGAAACATTTAGGTGTTTTTTTTAATTTTAGCAAAAGGAAGAAAATGGCTAACGTTTGCGTCTCGGAATATTTGTGATTTTTTTTTTTTTTATTTAATTTTTTTTTTACAAACTAATCACAAAACAAAACAAGTCTGACAACCGCCAGCATCTTAAAATTGCCGCTTGCACATAGCCTTAAGATCGTTCCGGTGTATACACCAAACACAGTGTGAACGCAACCTTAACATTTATTTGTTATGTTAGTGAAGGAAGTTGTGTCCTCCTCATCTTAAAGAAGCCACTGACACCTGAAATAAAGGAAATAACATGTGAGCAGAACCTCAAGCGAGTGCGAAATTTCCGCCTGGGTGGATCTCTATCACAATTCTTGCAGCGCTGGTTAAGTGAGAATTATATTTTGAGATTTCTGAGTGTAACGCTGCAACATTATACTCCTATACCAAAAATCTATCAATAAAAATTTAACGTTTAATATTGCTTCTGAAGTGCAATAAGGAAACAAGGTCGAGTGTACGTCTTGTCCAATCTCTTCTATTATCTGCACAAGGTAAAAAATGAGGAAGTAAAATTCTCAGAACGTTGCGATAACACGTCTACTGCAAAAATAGTTCAGTGAGATACTGTGAGGCAAAGTACATACTGTAAATAGTAGTTATGAGCGAGAACTAAAGTTTTCGAGTGCGCATTACTCAAATCGAGCAGGTCGTAACCTCTGTTCTGGTAACAAGTATAAAGGAAGTCAATGGCGTATTCAGAAGACCCTAACTCAAGGGCTGAGGAGGCAGGAAAATCACTGACCTGGATGGACACAGCATGGGGAAGACACATTGTCTCCCAGGTCACTGCTTGCTAGGAATTAAACAAATAACTTTTGATAACCAGCCAAGGTCAAACAGATAGCTGGGGCTGATATTATCATGCTTGGAAGGCCCATGGTTATTTGGCCCTTCCCAGACTAAAAATATCAGCCCGCAGCTGCCCGGAATTGGGGCATCACATTAGATGACTTTTCAGGATGATGCACCTTCTTTACTTTTTTAAATTTAATCTTTTTTTAAATCCAGCCAAGATAAAGCAGATAGTTGGGGGATATAATTAAGCCTAGAAAGCTCATGGTTATTTGGCCTATCCCAGCCTAAAAAATATCAGCCCACAACCTTCCCAGAATTTGGGCATCCCATTAGAGGACTTTTCAGGATGATGCAACTGCTTTACTTTTTTAAATAAATCTATTTTTAAAACCAGCCAAGGTAAAGCAGGTAGTTGCGGGCTGATATTATCAGGCATAGAAAGCCCATGGTTATTTGGCCCTTCCCAGACTAAAAATATCAGCCCGCAGCCTCCCCATAATTGGGAAATCACATTAGATATCTTTTCAGGATGATGCACCTTCTTTACTTTTTTAAATCATTTTTTTATAACCAGCCAAGGTAAAACAGGTAGCTGGGGGCTGGTATTATCAGGCTGTGAAGGCCTATGGTTATTTGGACTTTCCTAGCCTAAAAATATCAGCCCACAACCTCCCCAGAATTGGGGCATCACATTAGATGACTTTTTAAAATGATGCATCTTCTTTACTTTTACTATCTTTGATTATATTACCACATAGTCTATGAGTTATTTGTCTTAGAACTGTAGTTTAATGATGATGAGCGAGCACTAAAATGTTTGAGTGCTTGTTACTCAAATCGAGCAGGTCAGGCGATCATACAGACTCGATTCGATTAATGGGTATAATGGAAGTTAATGGGGAACTAGAGGATTTTTCCAGAAGACCCTAACAGGAGGGCTGGGGGAGGGGAGGGGGCAGGAAAATCGCTGAAATCGATGGAAATGAAATGGTAGCATGGGGAAGATGCTTGGATGCATCTCTGACTTCCAGGTCACTGCTGGGAACTAAATAACTAAATAATTAGTTTAAAAAAATGACATGGGGTCCACTCTATTATTGATAACTAGCCAAGGTAAAGCAGACAGCTGGGGGCTAGTATTATCAGGCTGGGAAGGCTAATGGATATTGGCCCCTTCCCAGCCTAAAAATACCAGCCCACAGCTACCCCAGAATTATTGGCACATCACATTAGATGCACCAATTCTGGTGCTTTGCCCCACACTTCCCAATTTTCCCGCTGCGGTGGCAATTGGAGTAATATTTTTTTGGGGTTGATTGCAGATGTGTAATGTCATCTGGCATCAAATCCAGGGCTTAGTAAGGGAGATGGGTCTATCAGGCACCCCCATTACTAACCCAGTAAATAAAAAGAGCAAAAAAGTACACCAAAATATTTCATTTTAAAAAACACTCCCCGTGACTCTTGCCCTGGTTTACCAATTTACTAAGAAAACAAAAAAGCCATGAAGAGCCGACGTAGTCCACCGAATCTGACGTAGTCCACAATGAGAACCTGAAAGACATAAAAAGAGAAAGGTAAAGAAATAAAAGCAAGACACTGACCCATGTTTACCTATTTAGTATTAAGAAAAAAATCCCTGCAGCGCCAACGTAGTCCATGGTGTTCCCACGACGTTCAATGAAACTCATCAAAAATAGGGGGACCCAACGTTGTTTTTTTTTAAATCATTTATTTGTTAGACAAGGCAAAAACATCCTTTAGTGCCACATCAAAGGTACTATAGGGTTCAAATTTATTATATGTAGGGGAGGCTGGACATTACTCTGCTTTGGTCAACTTCCTTGTTTTTTACCAACTTTATTGAGACAAAAAAACATGCAAAAATAAATCCATATATGCAAGGGAGCGGAGGTTAGGATTCATGCAGAAATTCAGCTTGGTGAAAACCTGACCAAACACTGATCGTGTACAAAAATCCTATACAAAAAGTGTACGAGAGTCATATGAAAGTACAATAAGTCTTTAGTTAGACTATAAAATAACAACCAATACAACTATGGACAACCACTAGGTGGCACCAACATGTAAATAGCAGGTAAGGGAACGAGGAATTGTCAAGCTGTACGTAATACAAGGCTTATGGAAAGCAAAACCATAAAAAATTGCTCAGAAGTATAATGAATGCAATATATATATATATATATATATATATATATATATATATATAACATCTATATATAATTGCCTTATTCTGTCTGTCTGTCTTGCTCCAAAATTGTGTTGTCGCGGGCGGGGAGGAGGGTGTCAGCACACTACGCTCACCCCTTCTGCTCGGGTCCGGCGGCCGCTGCTCAGTGGTGGCTCGAGCTGTAGGCCGGATCCCGGGGGTTTCTCGAGCGGCACTCCTCGCCCGTGAGTGAAAGGGGTTTGTTGGGTGTGGGAATTGTTTATTGTCCGTGACGCCACCCACGGTTGTGGTGATTTCACCACCGCTGCTCAGTATGGGGATCCCGGGGATGGTGATGCGGAGCAGCCAGGTGTTGCGTTGCCCCTCCGTGGGTAGGGGTTGGTGATCCCGGGGCCCGGTGATGGTGAGGGAGGTGCAGGGCCTGGTGGGCGCAGGGACGCGGGGGCAGCGCTGTGCCTTGCGGCACTGTGGTACTCACTCAGCCTGAGACGTTGACACAGTTTTTACGGTAAACCAAACGGCTGGATGGACAGTCCCACGGACGGCTGCACTTGCTCTCCCAGTAGGTGACGGTGATGTCCCTCTTCCTTGCACCTTTGTGTACTTGTTGGTTGCGATGGGTCCCCACCGGTAACCCGCTCCCCGGCTTCAAGCTGGACCGGAGGAGCTCTACTCTTTGCCCGCAGGCGCTGGCCCTAAGAAACTGGTGCCTTGGCGGTGGCGGTGTCTCTTCTACTCTGGTTGGGCTGTTGCCTTCAATCGGGACTTGGTTGTTGGGGGATCTACGTCCCCGTCACTGATGGATTTGGCAAATTATGGCGACTCCTAGCCTTGCCGGGGTCCGAGAGGCCCCTGCCCTGGTGCTGACTGTCCTTCGGAACACTGCTCCAGACCGCCGGGCACACAGCCTCCGGGGTCCTTCCAGGAACTTCCAAACAGTCCCCCTCCAGACAGTCACCGCCGTTGCTGACCTTGCTGACCTGTCCTGCACACAGCTGGACTACTTCAGGCTTTCTCTCTGTCACCACTCTTGCTTTCCTCCTTTACCACTTCACTTCACTTCTACTTTCACTTCCTTAGCTCATCTTAGCTGTTTACTCCTTCACTCCCCTAACTAAACTCTATCTTCTCTCTAGCCCTGCCTGGGCTAATCTGCCTGGTTTCTCCCGCCTCCAGAGCTGTGTCCTCCTCGGTGGGCGGAGCCAACTGCCTGGCCCACCCCCTGGTGTGAATCATCAGCCTCTGGAGGAAGGCAACAAGGATTTTTGGTTAGCTGTGGTGTTCCTAGCTGGGATGTAGGGTGTGGTGGTGTGTGACCTGTGTCCCCTGGCTTGCCCAGGGCGACACAGTGTCACGTGACAGCGTCACCGTAAGTGTCATAAAAGTGACAACTGTTGGATTGGCCGCTGGGCTCGGCCTGGCCCCGCCCCCCCCACGGATTGGCCGCTCACCTCGGCCTGGCCTCGCCCCCCACATGGATTAGCCGCTCTGGGCTCGGCATGGCTCCGCCCCCCCACGGATTGGCCGCTCGCCTCGGCCTGGCCCCGCCCCCCACATGGATTAGCCGCTCGCCCCGGACCTCCGCACGCATCGCCCGCTCCAGCGTACACCGGCTCCCGGTACACATGTGCAGGGAGCCGGCATACGCTGACCTCTCACCCGCTCAGCCCCGCTCCAGCGTACACCGGCTCCCGGTACACATGTGCAGGGAGCCGGCATACGCTGCGGTCAATAATGAAGTGTCATGCAGCGGTGAAAGAGTTAAAGACACTGCAAGACACTTCATTATAGGCAGCGGGCACCCCCAGAAGAGAGAAGAAAGAAGACCCCCGATCATACTCACCAGACGCCGACCGGGAGCAGGTGAGCGCATCAAGGTCCTGCAGCGGCGGAAAACACACACACGCACACACATAAGAACAGACACACACACATAAGATCACACTCACTCTCACACACACCTCACACACATCAGATCGCATCCACACACAACAACATCCAGTGATATCGCTTACTTCTCGGCGGCGATACTGTGCGTGCAGTGACCTTCCAGGACCTGCCGGAGGATCACATGGTCGGAAGCATTTGGTATCTCTGGATGTCGTGTGAGCACGTATGTGCGATATCGTCAGTGTATGTGTCCGTGTATGTGATCGGGTGTGTGCGTGTATGCGATCGGGTGTGTGCGTGTATGTGATCGGGTGTGTGCGTGTGTTCTGATGTGTGAGTGTATGCGATCGGATCTGTGAGTGTCGGCAGAGGAGCACGGCGTGCAGCACAGCTGCTGGGACCGCCCACCGGAGGGCACAGGGAGAAGTGGGGTGTGAGTATATGCGATCAGATGTGTGCGTGTATACTGTCTGATGTGTGACTGTGGAGCACGATGGGGAGTGTGCAGCATGGGGGATGGAGCACAATGGGGAGTGCGCAGCATGGGGGATGGAGCACGATGGGGAGTGCGCAGCATGGGGGATGGAGCACGATGGGGGGTGCGCAGCATGGGGGATGGAGCATGATGGGGGGTGCGCAGCATGGGGGATGGAGCATGATGGGGAGTGCGCAGCATGGGGGATGGAGTACGATGGGGAGTGCGCAGCATGGGGGATGGAGCACGATGGGAGTGCGCAGCATAGGGGATGGAGCACGATGGGAGTGCGCAGCATGGGGGATGGAGCACAATGGGGGGTGCGCAGCATGGGGGATGGAGCACGATGGGGGTGCACACCTCCCCCCAAAACACACACACAGCGCCACACGCGCACCGCACAACACACAACACACACACTGGGAACCACAAACACCGCCCTACGCAGACAACGCCGCACACACACAACACCCAACACACAAACACCGCGGCATACACAAATATACGCACATACCGCACAACACACACATTGCACAAAACATACCTCCCTCAAAACACACACACGCACTCCACACCCACACAAACCGCACAACACACACAGCACCACACACACAGAACGCTGTAGACACACAGCGCTCCACAAACAACGCAACACACATACAACACCGCTCTCACACACCCCCCCACCCAGACAACACCCAGAACATTTACAGCGCCCTACACAAACACTGGCAACTACACACAACAACATCGATATATATAACAAAAAACATACATTAACTACACAATAAATTCTAGAATACCCGATGCTTTAGAATCGGGCCACCTTCTAGTATATATATATAATATATATATATATATATATCGAAACCAAAACTCGATTACTCAGCACATTCATACAACGGTATTAGACAAGTGATAAGGAGGAAAATAAGAGCAGAGAGGAAACAATGAGACAATGAGAGAACTTCATAACTCCACACGCCAAGCAATATAATCACCAGCAGGACTGGGATACAACAGCAAACGCGGACCGGTGTAGCTAAAGCTATAGTCGGCATGGGAGGACTGGCTCCTCCGTCTTAAAAAGGTGGGGAGTCACTGTGATAGATATCTCACAACATTTGATCCAAGAGGTAACCAGCAGGCTAGCATGATCCCTATTGAGAATACAGCCGGTCGACGCCCGAGCCTTCCTGAGTAAGGAGGCAAAGGGAGGAGTGTCAGACTTTACAGTGTTAACAGCGTCAGATGCCACCATGACACTAGGTGGGTTTAGAGCCAAACATCGTGTGACAGCTGGATAGAGATGAGCTCATCGATATGCAAATTGTGAAATTTGTTATGAATTTTTCCAAAATTTCACCAGTCGTAGGTCACCTCCGCCACCAGTAAAGCTCCCCGGTACTCCACTCTGGTCTTCAGGTCTTCTGACGTTTAGTCCAGTGGTTGACCTCACATTGTCAGATGAAGAGCAATACTTGTCATTGACCGGAGAGGGACAAGGACAGGAAAGTATAGTGTGGTTGCTTCAGGTTGGAGAACACTAATGTGGGAGATCACTAATGATTATTATAGTCTTAATTATGGCCACCTAATCTCTGTCTCACAGTCTTAATATGCTCGTTAAGGTGACAAATGACTACTTAAGCAAAAACCATGCGCTTCGAGACTTGGCATCGTTCACAATGTGTGCCTTGTAATGTAGTTTCGGTTGAGAAACTTGGTTTGTTCATGGGGAGTTGTTAGCCAAAAGTTTGTAACACAAGGTATTTGTTTTGCAGGCGTTTTCACTTTATTGTTTGGTTTTATTAACATTTGTGTCATAAAGGGAAAAGCAGATGAACCTAATTGCAGATGTTATATGTTCTTTCCACCGTTCTATTGACATCTTCCAGGTGTGGTGGTTATTGTGGTAGGGTAATTGGGCTAATAATCTTACCTTCTAGTGCTCCAGGGATTTTTTGGTCAACCAAGCTCCTTTCAACGTGACTAGTCAACAAAGGTTTGTGTTTCCTGACTGTCCCGTGACACTGTAAGCATCAGGGGACATAAGTCACTGTCACGCTCCCGGTCAGACTGCGGCACTCACCACCCGTCGCTCCAACCCCTGGGGTCCCTGCTCCCCACTGAGCCCGCTCTCCTGCTACCCCGTCCAGACCTTTTCCTCGTCGGCTCTGGCTCCGCGCCACTCACTCACTGCAACCACCTATGCTCCAGCGTCCTACCTCTTCTCCTGTGGTCTCGGCTCTGACTTCCGGGTTGTGGCCCTCACACATGCACATTAGGGGGCGTGCGCGTGCACTCACCTAGACTTAAAGGGCCAACACAGCTGTACGGAATATCACTAATAAGTAACCTTGGGTATTTAAGACTTGCTACTCCCCATAGCCAGTGCTTGTTCATCATGTCCCTGTAGCTTGTCTCTTGTACTTGTTGTTCAGGTCCCTCTATGCCTGTGCTTGGTGTAACTCTGTCTCTGCTTGCAGATTATGAGTACCATTCTGAGCACACACTCCAACCTGATCCCAGTAACCTGCACCAGTCTCTGCTCCTGGACTTCAGCCTAATCCCTGTGACCTACACCAGTCTCTGCTCCTGGTCTTCAGCCTAATCCCTTTGACCTTCACCAGTCTCAGTTCTGGACTTCTGCCTGATCCCGTTAACCTTTATCTGGTCCAGATTGGATCCTGCATCCAGTGACTCTTGCTGATCCCGGCTTCGGTGCATATAGGCCCTTTGTGGTTATGCCCGACAGTCCCTGTATAGGGGTTCGTTCGAGGCGGCGTCGCAGGGTAGTCCGGTGCATGGTCCAGTGGGTCCACTCCCAGGACTATTCTTACAGTCACCACTAGAGGAGTTTAGCATGGACCTTCTCCCATCATTAAAAACACATTCATGCTCAGCCAAATCTAGCGTCCATGATTATGGGGGAATCAGGAATAGTTGAAGGAGCATTTGGCTAAGAGCTTAGGGTACCTTAAGACTGTACCTGATCTTGATGACTAGAGTGGGCCAAAATGGCCATATAGCCCATCACACTAGAGGTAAAAGTTCCCTATACCATTCAGTGCTGTATACCTTGACTATTTCCATTATTACTGACCTTCTGCTTGACATTTTGTGCTTTGGCTGTATTGCTTCGTCCATGATCTGACATATTTTTAATTATTATTACGTCTTGTCACCAATGAGTTGATTGAAGGCTCGTTGGCTCATTGAAAGTGGCACAGGTCCATTGTGTAGTGGTTGTGAAAGGTATTGGAAGGTTTCTCCTATACAAAATAATTGGAGAGAGTTTGCAGTACCATTCACAGCTGATGCATGGAGGTGTGCCACTTTGCATGAGCCAATGTTGCTTTAATCAGCTGATTTGTTGGGGTTCTAGGATTCGGACCTCTCTTTTGTTGAGATAATCCATCCACCTCACAGGTGCGGCATATCAAGATGCTAAGTAGACAACATGATTATTGCACAGGTGTGCCTTAGGCTGGCCATAATAAAAGGCCACTCTAAAATCTGGTGTGACCACCACTTGCCAGTTTTCCATCTGCCCTGTACAGTGAAAACTGAGATTCACCAGTGAAGATAGCACCTCTCCAACGTGCCAGACACCATCGAATGTGAGCATTTGCTCACTCAAGTCGGTTGCGACAGTGAACTGCAGTCAAGTGGAGAACCCTGATGAGCACGAGTAGCAGATGAGCTTCCCTAAGATGGTTTCTAATAGTTTGTGCAGAAATTCTTTGGTTATGCACAGATTGTTGCTGCCGCTGTCTGTGTGGCCGATATCAGACGATCTTGGAGGTGAGGATACTGGATGTGGAGGTACTGGGTTGGTGTGGTTACATGTGGTCTGGGGTTGTGAGGCCTGTTGGATGTGTCCGGTCTCAGACGATCTTCGAGGTGAGGATTCTGGATGTTGAGGTCCTGGGCTGTTGTGGTTACACGTGGTCTGTGGTTGTGAGGCCAGTTGGATGTGGCTAGTCTCAGATGATCTTGGAGGTGAAGATGCTGGATGTGGAAGACCTGGGCTGTAGTGGTTATATGTAGTCTGGTGTTGTGAGGCCTGTTGAATGTGGCTGGTTTCAGATGATCTTGGAGGTGAAGATGCTGGATGTGGAAGACCTGGGCTGGAGTGGTTATATGTGGTCTGGTGTTGTGAGGCCTGTTGAATGTGGCTGGTTTCAGATGATCTTGGAGGTGAAGATGCTGGATGTGGAGGTCCTGGGCTGGTGTGGTTACACGTGGTCTGGTGTTGTAAGGTCTGTTGGATGGGGCCGGTCTCAGACGATCATGGAGGTGAAGATGCTGGATGTGTCGGACCTGAGGTGGTGTGGTTACACGTGGTCTGTGGTTGTGAGGCCTGTTGGATGTACAGTACTGCCAAATTTTCTGAAATACCTTTGGAGACAGCTCATAGTAGAGAAATGAACATTCAATTCATGGGCAACAGCTCTGGTGGACGTTCCTGCAGTCAGCAACCAAGTGCACGCTCCCTCACACGGGCAACATCTGTGGCATTGTCCTGTGTGATAAAACTGCATATTTTAGGTTGGCCTTTTACTGTGGCCAGCCTAAGGCACACCTGTGCAATAATCATGCTGACCAGCCTAAGGCACACCTGTGCAATAATCATGCTGGCCAGCCTAAGAAATACCTGTGCAATAATCATGCAGACCAGCCTAAGACACACCTGTGCAATAATCATGCAAACCAGCCTAAGTCACACCTGTGGAATAATCATGCAGACCAGCCTAAGGCACACCTGTGCAATAATCATGTTGTCTAATCAGCATCTTGATCTGCCACACCTGTGAGGTGGATGGGTTATCTCTGCAAGAGGAGAAGTGCTCACTAACACAGATTAAGACAAACTTTTGAACAATATTTGAGAGAAAAAGGCCTTTAGCGTCCATAGAAAAAGTCTTATATCTTTGAGGTCAGCTCATGAATAATTAGAGCAAAAACAATAGTGTTGGGTTTATATTTTTGTTCAGTTTAACTAAAGCGGGCTTTACACACTGCGATATCGGTCCCGATATCGCTAGTGTGGGTACCCGCCCCCATCTGTTGCGCGACACGGGCAAATCACTGCCCGTGCCGCACAACATCGCCCGGACCCGTCACACTACTTACCTGCCCGGCGACGTTGCTGTGACCGGCGAACTGCCTCCTTTCTAAGGGGGCGGTCCGTGCAGCGTCACAGCGACGTCACTGAGCGGCCGCCCAATAGAAGCGGAGGGGCGGAGCTGAGCGGGACGTAACATCCCACCCACCTCCTTCCTCCCGCATTGTGGCCGGGAGGCAGGTAAGGAGAGGTTCCTCGTTCCTGCGGTGTCACACAGAGCGATGTGTGCTGCCGCAGGAACGAGGAACAACCTCGTTACTGCTGCAGTAACGATATTTGAGAATGGACCCCCATGTTACCGATGAGCGATTTTGCACGTTTTTGCAACGATGCAAAATCGCTCATCAGTGTCACACGCAACGGCATCGCTAATGCGGCCGGATGTGCGTCACCAATTCCGTGACCCCAACGAGTTCGCATTAGCGATGTCGTAGCGTGTAAAGCCCCCTTAAGACTGGACCAAAGTTCTCGAGGCAAAAAAGTGTGGTGGTTTCCACTCCGAAAATATCAGTCATTGTATGGCTGGACTTCAAAAACGACAGGATCAAGGGACAATTATTGGCTATAAAGACTGGCAGTGTTGGATTTTAACAAGCCTTATCATTTGTAAACCTGTAAGATAAGCGGCGTCTAAGGTCCCCGGCCGCTCCTTTTCTCAGTGCAGAGAGATGGGGTTTAGAACTACGTACAAGGAAAAATGTGATCCAACCCTAAGCAATAAATGCTGAATAATAAGCTCTTTACTTATCCTAAAAGCTTCATGTTGGTTCAGTAACTTTAAATGTCGTTAAACATTGACGTTTTGCCAATGGGAGTGACTGGGAAGAGATGAATGGAACCGAGTATCAAAGGTCATCTAGGAGGTGACGACCCAAAACTTTGAAGACGTTTTCTTCCAGATTTTGCAGGCACGTTAATTGCTTGGAGATTGGTTGGGGGTCTGGTTCCTTAGACCCCCCCTGATCAGTCAATAGACTTTGGTTTATATTGAACTCATACCTGTACCATGTGTGTATAGTTAGGCTTTGTGTCACACAGATTTTCACGAACTTTTCCAACTGTCATGACGGCATTAGGTTCTGTTCAGACTCAAGATTTTGACACTGAATCTGTGATTAGATCAGGCAGACTTGGGCATCAACCTGCAAAGTGGTAATTAACAGGCAGGATAGAAAGACTAAATCTCTGCTAGTCTGCTTGTTAGTCTCCTTTAATCACATGTTGTAGGGGAGCCAATCACATCTGCTCCCCTCTTATAGATGCTGGCTAGATCCTTCCACCTATTCCAGCTATAGTTTATTTTGGCTCGGCTGGTGAGGTGTTGTGATCCAGACTATCTGGTGGTTATTATGGGTGGCACGATGGCTCAGTGGTTTGCAGAGTCTGTGAACAGATCAGGCAGACTTGGGCGTCAAACTGCAAAGTGGCAATTAACAGACAGGCTACCAAGACTTAATCTCTGCTAGTCTGCTTGTTAGTCTCCATTAATCACATGTTGTAGGGGAGCCAATCACATCTGCTCCCCTCCTATATATGCTGGCTAGATCCTTCAACCTATTCCAGCTATAGTTTATCTTAGCTGGGCTGGTGAGGTGCTGTGATCCAGACTATCTGGTGGTTATTATGGATGGCACGGTGGTTCAGTGGTTAGTACTGCAGTCTTGCAGCGATGGGGTCCTGGGTTCGAATCTCACCAAGGACAACATCCGCAAGGAGTTTGTATGTTCTCCCCGTTTTTGCGTGGGTTTCCTCCAGGTTCTCCGGTTTCCTCCGACACTCCAAAGACACACTGATAGGGAATTTAGATTGTGAGCCCCAATGGGGACAGTGTTCCTGACATATGTAAAGCGCTTCAGAATATGTTAGCACTATATAAAATAAAGATTATTACACTTGTTGCTGAGTTTGGTTGTGGTGTTGTTGCCTCTTTGCCTTGTTGCCTCTTTGTTGTTGCCTTCCTGCTCTTGCTTTTCTCCTGAGTCTCTCATATTCTATTCGTGTCTGTGTTCAGTGTTTCTGAGTTTTGGTTTTTCCTTGTCTGTCTTTCTATGTTTTCCATCACACTACTGCCCTATCTTTCCATGGTAGGAGAGGGGTATCAGTGTAGTACTAGTGAGAAGCATAGCCAGGAACAGGACTCAGGCATCTCCACCATCAGCAGTAACCCTGAGGATAGAGATATCATAGGAGTCCCTGTCTCCCGCTATCCTAACAGTCACCTTGTGACATTTTGTGTGCATGGTGCTCCTGAGTGCTGTCCTGAGCATAATTCGGGGGTTATTCTGAAGGCAAATAAAGTGACTGCCAAACCTAAAAATACGTCTTCAAAGTTTAGTTACCCTATAACTAAAGGAACCGAAGCCTGTGTGCTTAGCCCAAGTGTAGTAACCTCTAGTCCAAATTTCTTAGACTTCCTCTGTTCAAATTGTCTAGACTTCCTCTTTAGATTTTGAAGAAATTGTGTACGCCCGTCTGCTGCTATATCTTTCTTTTTTTTTTTCCTGTGGGAAATTGCTTAAATTGATGTTCCCCAAAATATATTTGCTTCTTCTTGTAATCCGAGGACCTCTAGTTGCAGACAATGGAAATGCAGGGGTTAAAATCATATTAATGGAAAGATATCAAAGATAAAAAAGACCCTTAGTTCAAATATCTCTCATGCAAAACCTTTTTTTTTTTTTAAATTTGCTTAAAATCAAATCTGTGCCAATCTACTGCCACCACTAGGGGGAGCATAGGAGCATGCTGCATACAGATATGATTAGAACTAAATAATACTACAGTATACCATAAGCTCTTGTGCTCCCTCTGGTGGTGGCTGCAGGCAACAAAAATGTTAGTGGACCCATCAAGCAATTTTTTAGATGCTAAACTAATGTCATCTATGTAAAGCATCTAAAATGTTAATTATGTTTATACATTTGTATTATAAATTAATTTCTTCCTTTTATAGAAATCCATTGGCAATTGTTCATACAAATGAGCCACAACTGTAGAATGCTTCCATTTCCGGTCAGACCTCTCTCCCTCTTTCTTCTCCCACTGCCTAACTCCTATTATAACTGACAGGCCACTCCCACCGGAGATCTTGCGCAGGTGCCATCATTCATGGTGGTGGCGCATGCGCATGATGCTGCAAGGGTTGAACTATTGATCTGCGCATACACAGCCCACCGGAATTATGGCGCCTGCGCGACATCTGAATTCAGGAAGCAGGTTGCAGAGATAAGTTGCTTGTCAGTCACTGACAGAAGGTTGGTAGTGGGAGATGAAAAAAGGTTAGGAACTTGAGAGTTGTAAGTTATGATCAAGCTCCCTGCACTTGCTAGAAAATGGAAAAACGGAATTACAATACCAAAATATGGGCATAATCAACATTTCAGACACTTTACATTGATGATGTTTAGGGTAAAAAAGCTGCCTGGAGTTGGCGCATGCGCAGACTGCACTATTGGCTCAATGACAAGCAGAGATCTCACCTGCGCATGCACCACCTCCGGCGCCATTTTACTTAAGTCTGCTGCTGGGAGATCAGTGGGAAGAAGACGGCGCATGCGCAGATAAGATCTTGAGCCAGGAGATCCATCTGTGCAATCGCCATCTCCGGGCACCATTATCTGAAGCCCGAACTGCCGACATTTTCTGGATGGCCCCTGCCTCACCGCTCGCAGCAAGCACCTGCACAGAGGCCCGCAGCCTGCAGCATTGCCCCTGCAGCCCACAAAATTGCCCCTGCCTCCTGTGACTCTTCTCCACCACCTCCTGGTAAGCTACATTCGGAATATGAGACACACCCCTCATTTTCCTCCTAAATTTGTGGGAGGACAAGCGCATCTTATAATCCAAAAAATAAGGTATATCAACCTTATATCAAACATGGGAAATGCCTGGCATAGGGCGCAAGAGGAGGGGTATGCCAGGGAAGACGTAAATGTAGGCCCTGATGCTAGGGAGAGGGAATAGGGGTCACCATCTACCTCACCTAAGGCTGATCCCTGAGCTCCCTAACATTCCTAAACAGGTCCTTCCCCTTGTGTGTGATCAGGTAACTAGGCCCTTGTTGACCCTAAACTTGTCCTGACTAGTGCCCAGGCCAGAAAGACACTAGTCTTACTACTAATATAAAGGCAACATGAGGAAGGGGAACAAACAAGGATAAATGGAAACAACACCAGGAATTTCAATTCTTCTCCTGAGAGGGACTTCACTGAATCCTGCTGGAAAGAGAACCACAGCTTTATCCAGAGACAATTCCTTCACAGGTCAGCATAGAAAGAACTGTAACCAGCATGGGAGAGAGTGAGGATTGGGCTTATATAGGAGAAGGGCGTAGCTGCAGCTGAGATTGGGAGCTACAAGTCATTCTCAGCAGGATAGAAAAGAAACCTTAGGGGGCGTGGCCTGAGCAGCATGTGAGGAAGACTTGTGTAGAGAGAGCTCCTGCAAAAAACTCCTGTATAATCCTGTCCAGCTGGGGTTAAAGTTTGTTTTACTGCTTTCCTGGAGTGGTGACCTCTCCTAGACTGAGGGGGCTTCAAAGACCTGAGTGATATGACCAGAACTCGGGCTGATAAGAAGCGCGGGACACAGGCCACACTCATGGACGCTGGAGCTTCAGGTGGGGGCAGGGCGTCTGATGCAATAGCTCGCCTCAGCAAGTTTGCACGAGATCAGCCTGAGATACCTGGAGCTGTTAAGCAGTGTGACCCCAGCGTGGAGGAGATCCCAGGACAAGAACTGATGGAGGAGGAAGAGCAGCAGGGAGCTGTGAGTATGTTGGCTGCTGCCAGTAATGTGGAGAAGGGGGACAACCTTAGAGCTGCAGATGAAAACACAGATCCTGGGAGAGCAGAGCCCACCCTCAGTGATGTGCTTGCAGCAGTAAACACCTGCAACAATATGCTAGCCACTTTGAACATACAGATGGGAGGAATTAAAATGGACATTTCATCTATCAGGCACGAGTTGCAGGGGGTCAATGTACGGGTGGGGGCCCTGGAAGACCGGGTCAGTGCCACAGAGGATAAGCTTCCCCCTCTGACTCGGGACCTTGGCAGAGCAATCCACAATATCTCATTGCTTAGGGCTAAGGTGGACGATCTAGAAAACAGATCCCGCAGAAGCAATCTCCGACTGGTCGGGGTCCCAGAAAAGGCAGAAGGCAATAATCCAGTAGCTTTTTTTGAAATGTGGCTCCCCAAGACTTTGGGTATGGATCTGTTTTCTCCTTTCTTCACTATTGAGCGGGCACATAGGGTCCCCACTAGACCCCCACCACCAGGGGCACCCCCTCGTCCTATCCTCCTCAAGCTACTGCACTTCAGGGACAGGGACACTGCGCTCCGCAGAGCCCGGGAGATTAAGGATCTGGCTATTGACGGCCATAAGGTCTCACTGTACCCGGATTTTTCCACTGAAATCCAGCGGAGGAGAGCGCAATTTATTGATGTCAAAAAACGCCTGAGGCAGCTGCAGATCTCTTACTCAATGCTATACCCTACCAGGCTGCGAGTGGTGGCGGATGGTGGGACAAAGTTTTTTGACACTCCAAAGGATGCAGCCGCATGGCTCGATACCAATGAAAAAGGAGTGCGCAGAAATCTCCGCTGAGGATTATTGCGGATTCCTTGCTGTTGGACTTGCTGAGGTGAACGTGCTATGTTTCCCAGCTGGAACACTTATGGACGGTTGGCAGGAGCCACCCAGATAGGTTACTATGCAGTTGATGACTGTTCAGGAATTTAAACCGTTATGTGCTCTTACGGTTATGTTTAGCCCCACTTCCCTCTGTTTGAGAGGAATGTCCTGGTTTACTGTGTATGTTTTTATGTTGTTTGACCTTTTTGTTTTATGCACCTGTTTGGTCTATGCTCATCTATGGGAACTGCTGCAGATGGGTCCGGAGGTCCCCGCTTGCTGCCCCCTGCTGTTACATATGTGCACTCACCCTTATGGTGAAGGAGGTTAATATAGTGGCCTGGAATGTGCGAGGATTGGGTGAAGCCACTAAGAGATGTGCAGTTTTTCTGTTTCTACAGCAGCTTAAGCCAGACATAATATTCTTATCAGAAACGCACTTGGTGAAGGAGCGGCTCCACTTGCTCCACAAAAAATGGATAGCCCATGAGTACCACTCTGTATATACCACACATTCCAGGGGGGTGAGTGTCCTGATACACAGGACAGTGCCGTTTGAGTGTCTTAAATCTTCTGTGGATCAGGAGGGTAGATTTGTATGTCTTTACTGTGTCCTTCATAATGTGCGCTGTGTTCTAGTTGCAATTTATATTCCGCCGCCATACACAGGGGAACCATTGAAACGTATCCTCAATTTTGTTGCTTCCCTCCCTGAGGTCCCCACCCTATTAGTAGGAGACTATAATAATTACTTGCACCCGTATTGGGATAAGTTACATACAGGGAATATCTCAGTGGGGGCGGCAGCTACATCCCTTGCCAGACTGATGGAGGAGGTGGGATATGTAGATATTTGGCGTATTAGAAACCCGCAGGTCCGGCAGTATTCATGCTATTCTAGTTCTCATCATTCACTGTCCCGGATTGACCTGGCCATTGGAAATGCTCAGCTGCTGCCTTGTGTAGCTTCAGTCACGTACCTGGCCAGGGGGGTGTCTGACCACTCCCCACTACAGGTCCGTCTAAGGCTTGGGGACCCAGACCGGCTGGCGGGGATACCTTGGCGGCTCAACCCTTTTTGGATACAACTGATAGGGGGCACTCTGACTGACACTATACGGGAATATTTTGTGACAAATGATGGTACGGCATCTAAACATATAGTGTGGGACGCAATGAAGGCGTATGTTCGTGGGACATATATTAGGGAAATTTGCACCCGAAAGGCGAAAACAAGAGAGCGCACTAAGTATCTGACGGACACTTTAGGTGATGCAGAACGACTTCTTATATCTAACCCTACAGATGATGCCAAGCGGGACTTAGAGAGGGCACAGAGAGCTCTGAGAGACCATATGACTTCCTTGGCCACTAACAAACGCTTTTTCCTTAAGCAGCGGTACTTTACGGAGGGGGAGAGTGTGGGACATCTCTTGGCTACAATTGCTAGGGCACAGGAGGGATTGACCTATATCACCAAATTGAAACTTGACACTGGAGAGGAGGTGAGGGACAGCGGGAGGATTGTGGAGGTCATGCAACAGTATTACACCCAATTATACTCCTCTAAATCGCATTATGGGGATGAGGAACTGCGGGACTTTGTGGAGGAGATCACTCTCCCCAGTCTGTCAGATAGTGAGAGAGAATCCCTGAATAGAGATATAGACCTGGAGGAGCTGGAGGAGGCGCTCGGTCAAATCCAAAATGAAAAGGCCCCAGGTGCGGACGGACTCCCGGGTGAATTCTACAAATTATATACCCATCTGCTGCTGCCAAGACTCTTGGATGTGTTCAGAGATGCTGAGGAGAAGGGATCCCTCCCTGCATCCATGAGGGAGGCTATTATTGTTCTGATTTTAAAACCCGGGAAAGATCCGACCGCGCCTGACTCCTATCGCCCAATCTTGCTGCTTACATTAGATATTAAATTAATCGCTAAAATTCTAGCTAACAGATTGTCCCGGGTGATCACGTCAGTGATCCACGAGGATCAGACTGGATTCATCCCCAATAAATCTACTTCCATTAATTTGCGACGTTTATTCCTGGGGATACAGCTAAGTTCTGAGGGGAGAAACAAGGAGAGAGCAGTCCTGTCATTAGATGCAGCCAAAGCCTTTGACAGTATTGAATGGAATTTCCTATGGGTAGTTTTGGAGAAATTGGGTCTTGGCTCCAGATTTATTGGCTGGGTCAAATTGTTATATGCCTCTCCGCGGGCCAGGATTCGAGTTAATCGTTGTACCTCCTCGTCTTTTAATTTGGCCAGGGGCACGAGACAGGGCTGTCCTCTCTCTCCATTACTATTTGCAGCGGCAATTGAGCCATTGGCGGCTATGCTTCGTGCATCCGCTGGCGTAAAGGGGTTTGAGATAGGCGGTCTGGAGCATAAGGTTTCCCTCTATGCGGACGATTTGTTGCTGTATCTCAGGGAGGTGGGGACATCGGTGGGCCCAGCAATAAATATTATTATAGAATTTGGTAGGCGCTCGGGACTCCTAATAAACTGGAAGAAATCGGCCCTGCTCCCTATAGATCCACTCCCATCTAATTTTAGTACTCTGGGGCTGCCAATTCCGACGGTGGATAAATTTAAATACCTGGGGATTGTGGTTAGTGCCCGACCGCGTGATTACTACTCTCAAAATCTGGAACCAGTGTTGGCTCAGTTTAGGAACAAGATAGATGCCTGGTGTCGACTCCCACTGTCCCTTATTGGCCGTGCTAATCTACTAAAAATGGTACTGATGCCCAAACTTCTGTATCTTCTCCACAACGCCCCAATATGGATCCACTGGAAATTTTTCCGTAAAATCAACACTTTGTTTCGGGAACTCTTGTGGCAAAAGCAGCAGGCTAGAATCCGCCTTGAGACCCTGCAGAGAGGGAAGGAGGATGGGGGTCTGGCAGTCCCCAACCCGTGGGTTTATTATGTTGCGGCACAGATGCAGCACTTCAGGGGGTGGGGAAAGGATGAGGCATATGACGCTGGGGGCAAATTGGTGAGGGGCCTTGCAGAATGGGGACACCCAGTGGCTTTTTTGGACGCAGGATACTCACCCAGAGGAGGAACATTATATCCAACATTATCATTGATGTACAAGGTGTGGGATAGAGGGAAGCAGTTGCTGGGAATATCAGGAATGACTGAGTACTGGCCCTTATGGCATAATCGTGGACTGGCGGAGCTGCAGAGACTCCCGGGTTGGAGAATGTGGGTGAGCAGGTGGGTGCATCAGGTGTCTCAGATTCTTCAGAATAATATACTTAAAAGATTTGACCAGCTTCAAGCTGAGTTTGGCATACCGCACAGCTCCTTTTACCAATACCTGCAGCTCCGTCATGCCTATGAGACACAGACACGTCGTATGGACATTAGGATAGAGCGGAATCACACTCTTACTGAATTGTTGACATCTGATCGCTCCTATGGTATTATTTCTAGGTTGTATACAGTGATGTTATCTAGACACCTCGACAAATTCCCTTTGCAGGCTAGAGAGAAGTGGGAGAGGGACCTAGGCCCTATGACAGAGGAACAGTGGGGTGAGGTCCTGTCTCAGACTCCAAGCCTTGCTGTATCTGAAGGCCAACGACTGTCACAGCTATTCCTGTTACATAGAGTATATAGGACACCTAGTCTATTGCATAAGATGGGAGTTAGGATGGATGATCTGTGTCCTAGGTGCGGACAGGAAGGTGCGAATCTGATGCATATGATGTGGTCCTGTGGGAACATTGAAGATTACTGGAGGGCAGTACTAGATTTGGTTAGACAAGTTTTCAATATCCGTCTACAGCCAAGACCTATTATATGTATCCTGGGTCTACTGGAGGGGGGGGTGGACTTGAGTTCGCCGGTAATGGTCGGTATTACACGTCTCTTGTACCAGGCTAGGAAACTGTTGGCCTACCACTGGTTGGACCCAGCGCCTCCGGTCATCGGGGATTTTAGGGAAAGAGTAAACGCTATACTTCGACTGGAGAGAGGAGTATACCTTAAAAGAAATGCATTGAAAAAGTTCTATAAGATCTGGGGGGCATGGTTGGATACCCCAGGCCTTCCCTCCTCGGCGTTACTGCAGGACAGTGCGAGCGACCAGGTCCTTCTCCTTCTGACCGGTTAACAAATTTCCTCAAATAGGGTGATATGCGTACTGCTGGAATGTGTGTGTATGTATATGTGTGTGCATGTATATGTGTGTGCATGTATATGTGTGTGCATGCGTGCGTGCGTGTATGTATATGTGTATATATATATATAATGTCATAATGATGCTGGGTAAGCTATACTATGGAGAATATATTGGGAAATAATATGCACTTTGAGACCCATATTGAAATGAGACGTGGACTGCGGGTGCATTGTTTATTATGTTATTTGTGTGGTTTTTCTTATTGACTAAAGGTTTTTTCCCTTTCTGTGATATTTCTATGGAGGGAATTATTTTATGTGTTGTATAATTTTGATGTTAAATAAAAATGAACCTGATTTAAAAAAAAAAAGAAAAGAAACCTTAACCCCTCAGGATAAATGATGAGCGGGTTTTAAAATGGATCTTCCAGTTCTTCTCCTGTGAAGGACTCTACCAAATCCTGCTGAAAAGAAAACCTCAGCTTTCTCCAGCGACAACTTTTTCACAGGTCAGCATAGAATGAACTATAACTGGCAAGGGAGAGAGTGAGGAATAAATTTACATAGGAGAAGGGTGTGGCTGCAGCTCAGATTAACTGCTACAAGTCAATCTGTGCAGGATAGAAAAAAAAACGTTAACCCCTCAGGATAAATGATGAGCGGGTTTTAAAACAAATCTTCCAGTTCTTCTCCTGAGAGGTTCTCCAATGAATCCTGCTGGAAAGAGAACAACAGAAGTTTTCTCCAGCGACAACTTCTTCACAGGTCAGCATAGAATGAACTATAACTGGCATGGGAGAGAGTGAGGAGTGGGCTTATATAAGAGAAGGGCGTGGCTGCAGCTGAGATTAGCAGCTACAAGTCAATCTCAGCGAGATAGAAAACATACCTTAACCCCTTCAACACCAAATGGAATTAAATATGCTCTTACGCAGGATAAATGATGAGCAGGTTTTAAAATGGATCTTCCAGTTCTTCCTTCAATGAATCCTGCTTCAAAGAGAACCACATCTTTGTTCAGCAGCAACCTCTTCACAAGTCAACATAGAATGAACTATAACCAGCATAGTAGAGCGTGAGGAGTGGGTTTATATAGGAGAAGGACTTGGCTGCAGCTGAGATTAACAGCTACAAGTCAATCACTGCAGGATAGAAGAGAAACCTTAACCCCTTCAGCAACAAATGGAATTAAATACGCTCCTACTCAGGATAAATGAGGAGCAGGTTTTAAAATGAATCCTGCTGGAAAGAGAACCACATCTTTTTCCAGCAACAACTTCTTCACAAGTCAACAGTTCTTCTCCTGAGAGGGACTGCAATGAATCCTGCTGGAAAGAGAACCACAGCGTTCTCCAGGAACAACGTCTTCACAGGTCAGCATAGAATGAACTATAACCGGCATGGGAGAGAGTGAGGAGTGCTTTATATAGGAGAAGGGTGTGACTGCAGCTGAGATTAGCAGCTACAAATCAATCACTGGAGGATAGAAAAGAAACCTTAACCCCTTCAACACCAAATGGAATTAAATATGCTCTTATTCAGGATAAATGAGGAGCAGGTTTTAAAATTAATCATGCTGGAAAGAGAACCACATCTTTTTCCAGCAACAACTTCTTCACAAGTTAACAGTTCTTCTCCTGAGAGGGACTGCAATGAATCCTGCTGGAAAGAGAACCACAACTTTCTCCAGCAACAACCTCTTCACAGGTCAGCATAGAATGAACTATAACTGGCATGGGAGAGAGTGAGGAGTGGCTTTATATAAGAGAGGGGTGTGACTGCAGCTGAGATTAGCAGCTACAAGTCAATCACTGCAGGATAGAAGAGAAACCTTAACCCCTTCAGCAACAAATGGAATTAAATACGCTCCTACTCGGGATAAATGAGGAGCAGGTTTTAAAATGAATCCTGATGGAAAGAGAACCACATCTTTTTCCAGCAACAACTTCTTCACAAGTCAACAGTTCTTCTCCTGAGAGGGACTGCAATGAATCCTGCTGGAAAGAGAACCACAGCTTTCTCCAGGAACAACCTCTTCACAGGTCAGCATAGAATGAACTATTACCGGCATGGGAGAGAGTGAGGAGTGGCTTTATATAGGAGAAGGGTGTGACTGCAGCTGAGATTAGCAGCTACAAGTCAATCACTGCAGGATAGAAAAGAAACCTTAACCCCTTCAGCACCAAATGGAATAAAATACGCTCCTACTCAGGATAAATGATGAGTGGGTTTTAAAATGGATCTGCAATCAACTAAACAATGTGACCTTCTGGTCCTAGTTTTACCTGAGGACACAATATCAATCCTCAGCCACTCTTCTTCCACAAGCTGCCCAAGTCGCCCCTGCCGGTCTCTGCACAAGCTAATGGAAACCCATCAAGTTTTACATAGGGCTCTACAGAACAAACTATAAAGGCTAAGAATTCTCGGTTTGGCCAAACGGTGGCTGCAGAGGTCACAAATATTCTTCTCCAGTTGGTTTGCTAGAAAGTGTAGAAAACTCTAAGCTATTTGTAGCCCTATTGTTTGGTATTTGAATGCAATGGGGAGGGAGGAGCAGAAATCGATAGGTTTCACATTGAAACAAAGCCTCATCTCGTCACAGGTAAGCTCCATTGTCAGTAATATTAGAAACCGTCAAGGCAGAAAAACCTGCAATTACTGGATAGAGTTTCTATTTTCGTTTTCCCAAGACAAGGAAGTAAGTGAAAAAGTTGAGTGTTTCTTTACAGTAAATGATACGGCACCATCATAACCAGTAGATGAACTGATTTCTATTATTTCTATGGACGTCATGCCTTAGAACCCCAGATTTGTTAATAAAGGGAGGACCTGCATATTCATGCATTTTATGGGCAGCGCAATGGGCTCTATTCCTTCTCCCTGGGTCCCGCACTGAGTCACTACCACTTCAGCCAATTGGTAATTTCAGTGGTTCTGATTGAGTGGATGGCAAGAGACACGCACAACCGCTGAGGTCACTGATTGGCTGTAGCGCTAATGTCACGTCAACAATAAGGCTAAGTGCCCATGTTGCTTTTTAGGTGCTTCTTCTCGGCACATAAAAAAGTATGTTTTGGCAGGAAAAATGCAGCAGAAAACATGAGGGAAGTCACTCCGGGGTTCCAAAATGGTTCTGTCACCTGGGGACCTTCACAACAAGAAGCGTTTGAAGGTGTGAAGTGCCCCCTGCTGCCCTACGCACGTTTTGATGCCCCATTCCTGATGTACACCGATGGTAGTCTCCATGGCTTAGGGGCAATTAGCACAGGTGCAGGATGGGCATCAGCGGGTAATTGCATATGGGAGTCTAGGCTTGAGTAAGACCAAACGTAACCCTGTGAATTACAGTTCGTTCCGTTTAGAACTCCTGGCCTTGGTCTGGGCTATTGAGCCGCCCCCGTGCACAGCAGCCGGCGCTGCTCAGGTCCGGACCTTCATGGGTAGTGGCTCGAGGGTCTCCGGACCCGGGGGTTTGGCGGACACACCGAATAAAAGGGGGTTGGAAGGACGTATATGTATGGGCTGGGCCGTACTGGGATTATCGAGTTTGTGACGCCACCCACGGTGTGTGATGAGTTGGGACACCACCGCTGCAGTTACGGGGCACCCGGGGGAGATGTTGAGCAGCAAGTTGTTAACCCCTCCGTGGGCAGGGATGGTGGCCCCGGGACCCGGTGAGTTGGTGCAGGGAATAGTGACCGCCGGGGGTGCTGGTGTACTCACTGTTGAAAACAAACATACGAGTCTCTGGTAAACCAAGGTGATGAAGGCCGGTGCCACGGCCGGTTGTATTCAGGGTCCCCCACCTGGCTGGTGGTCTCTATCTCTGTCCTCTGCACTGTTTTAAGTAGAAAATGACGTCCTAGTGTGAAACGTAGGAGTCCGCTCCCGGCTGGATGTGGCCTAAGGAGCCGCTCCCGCAGACACTGGCCCGTGGGATCTATGAGCCCTGGTGGTGATCTCTTATCCCTAATCGGTGGGCTGTTGTCTTCTATGAGGGACTTTGGGTGGGACAGGATCTCTAGTCCTGGCCTCAATCGGTTAATTAACCAGTCCAGTCGTTTCTGGTTTCCGGCTTCAGAGTCCGAGTACCCCCCTTGTGCTATGGTTCCGGGTCGGTTCCCCTGGTCGGTACCGGCAGGCCACTACCCTGTCCCGGTCCACCTCGGTTACACCAAGCCGTCTTCCCATCTCCTGCTGATGGAGACCACCATCTGCCACCTAGCCAGAAGTACCAGGGCTCCTACTCTGGCACTGTTCAACTTGACCTTCTGTGCTGGAGCTGCACACAGCCCCAGCATACCTCCTCTCAACTTGAACTACAACAGAAATCTGTCTACTTTCCCGCCCTGGGCTGTCTAAACCCCTGGGTGGGCGTGCACCAACCGCCTGGTCACGCCCACTGGTGTGTCTATCTTTCCCTAGGGGTGGTGACTAGGGTTTCAGGTCGGCTGAATGTCACCTAAGTGTGGGAAGATGTTATGCAGGGGCCTATTTGTGACTACCTGGATTCTCCAGGGCGTCACACTATGACAGAACGCTTTGCGGAATATTTGACCGGGGTTAAGGTGGTGGTAATGATGGAAAATAACCAAGTAGTCCATCTAGAAAATGCTAAGCTGGGGGCGTTGGAGCAAAGATGGATGGCCCGCCTCGCCAAGTTCAACTACCATGTTAAATTCCGCTCAGGCCGAGAAAACGGGAACGCGTGCGGATGGGGTTTCAGGCAGAAGTGTCGATGACGAGCTTGAAGACACTGAGACCCCGGACCTTTGCTGCGATTATAGCTTTATTTTTGAAGCCTGAAATATGGGAAAAGGATGAAAGATTCAAGGTGGCCTAATACTTTCGCAAGGCATTGTATATACAGTCATATGAAAAAGTTTGGGCACCCCTATTACCTCAAAACCTCATTTCAATCCAGAAATATTACTCAGTCCATCAGTTATTAGATATATGAAACTGAAATAGCTGCTGCAAAAAACCCAAATTGTTATAAAGAAAAAAGGTTAACATTAATAGGGGTGCCCAAACTTTTTCATATGACTGTATATACATATATATATATTAGCAAGAGTGAGCGAAAAACCGGGCACTGCTAATCCAAAGCAAGGTATTGCTGTAAGCTCATTCCTAGAAAGCAGAAAAGCCGGATGCACGTCCCAGGGGGTAGACCAAGTGTAAGATCCAAGGAGAGATGGAAGTAGGCGGCACTCATCGGCATCCAGGTAACGGCTTTATTCAAACATTTTCATGCCAAAGGGGTACAGGTGGTGGGGGAGGGTGAGGACAGGTCACAACGCCAGACGAAGGCGAGCCGTCTCGCACCTTTGTGCTTCCACGGGTCCACTGGACCCATGGAAGCACAAAGGTTCGAAACGGCTCACAGTCGTCTGGCATTTCGCACCTTTGTGCTTCCTCAGGTCCAGTGGACCCGTGGAAGCACAAAGGTGCTAAACTTCTTGCCGTCGTCCGGTGTTGTGACCTGTCCTCACCCTCCCCCACCACCTGTACCCCTTTGGCATGAAAATGTTTGAATAAATCCGTTACCTGGATGCCGATGAGTGCCGCCTGCTTCCGTCTCTCCTTGGATCATATATATATATATATATATATATATATATATATATATATATATACATATATATTACACTGAGACAAACAGATTTATTGTAGCCATGTGGAATATGATGTCAGAGTCAGCGATAACATGATAGATAAAGCCAACTCCAAAAATGCCTATTGCAATAGCAGTTATATTGTTTGAAGGACTAATAATAGGAGCTAGAGTTTTCATACTGTGTTCAAAGAGTTAATGTTCACCGAGTTGCTGGTGATATGGCTGGATTATGGGTCAGCATTAGGCCACCTCCACAAATGTCCATAAGCCCCTGGTAACATTGCCGAGAGCATAAAAGGAAGTGT